>NC_040235.1:5160660-5185407 GCF_001444195.1 Xiphophorus couchianus | reverse complement strand
TAATACATATTCCAATAAACTAAATGAAGACTCACCAGAGCTTCTTCGCTTTTCTTCATCATTCACATTCTAGCACCGCCATCCTCCTGAATATATATAATATAATATAATATAATATAATATATAATATATAAAATTAATATAATTATAATATAATATCTATAACATACTATAATATAATATAATATATATGATATAATATATATATATGATATAATATATAATATAACATATATAATATAATATAACTAATTAATATGATATAATATAATAATATAACATAATATATATAATATAATATAATATAACATTATTAATATATATATATAATATATAATATAATATAAATAACATATAATATAATATAACATAATATATAATATAATATAATATAATATAATATAATATAATTAACATGTTAAGTGGTCAGTATGATCAGGTGTTGTGTAGCCGTTGCTAAAGGCTAATTTTGCTGCTGTTTCAGCCTCATTGTGATGAAGTAAAACATTGTGACTAGAGTAACTAACTTTTAGACAAAGTTAGTAGTAACATTTTGAACTGTGAGTATTCCAGAATTAAAACGGTTTAACCAAAAATTTCGTTATACATGTGAAAGTAAAGTGACAGCAAGATATTATAAACAAACAATGTTCATGGCAACATTCCTGACAGGCTGTTTACCTCTTTCACATGGAGTTTCTGACTCCTGTTGCCTTTAAGCCCTCTGAGCCTTAAAGGGGGGCCTTCAAAATAAAAGCACGCGAGTGGAAGATTTCAAAATTCTTCGCAACTTCGGTGAAATTATTAGGTGAGACGAATGTGACTGTCACCAGTATTGGGGGGGTGATACGTCCCCCGGTTCCTCTGCCTATGGAAAAATAACATTTTATTGATAAAGTAGAGGGATGATATCAGCCCATCAGATGGTTTAGAAGAGGGAGAGGAAGCATCATGGGACTGCAGAGGTCCTTCACCTGATCCTGGTTGTTGGGACAAGAACTTTGTTACTGAACTTAAGGACATTTTTCATGTTTCTGTACGTAAGTAGATTTAATGGTGGGAACTTTTACTCCACTACATTTTACAGTATCTGTACTTTCTACTTCACTACATTTCTATAAAGCGTTGCGTTACAAGTTACATCCAAGTCGCTTTGCTCTTTTTGATTTGTTCTTTAGTTTGAAAGTAATCAATGATTCTGGTGCTGCCTTTGCCTCCCTGATATCATGAACTGCTAGCTTTCAAAAATTCACCATCAAATCTGAAAAACATATCGAGGAAAGTTAAGCTGCTAAACGCTGTCTGAGTTTTGGGTGTTAAACTGATTTAGGTTAGAGAAGTTTTATGTAATCTTACCAGCTTCTAGTTTAAATCGACTGCAATAAATAAAACAATTAAATAGTTGTAAGCAGCTGAACTGGCAGTAACATTGATTACTGCGGTCGGGGCGCATGGAGCGCAGCGTCTCCTGCCATGAATGTCCCAGTAACGTTAAACTCCTCCACATCCTGGTTACTGAATTAATGTGAATAATCTCCATCTCATATTTACATTTACAGTCATATTCAATAAATTAGAATATTGGTTCCCATGAGGCTCGTTGGTAGGATTTTAAAACAATTTAAGCAGATATTAAACATATTTTTCATCAGACCCAAATTTCTACATTAAGGTTTTTTATTGGTCTGTAATCTGATCAGAAATGTCATGTTTTCATTAACTGTAAGTGTCAGGAAACGGTGTGAGGTAGTGAAGGCAGCAGGCGGGAGACCCAGGATGTGAAGAAATAAATGTTTTTAATGAAAAATGTCCAAAAATTACTCAGTCCACCAAATCCAAAAGCCGGGCAGCACGGCCGGGCGGAGCCTGGGCTGGACGCCGGTAGCAACCGGTACATGAAGGATGAGACGAGAGACTGGGCACACAGACTATAGGGAACAGGAAGCCAGGTGAGACGAGGACCCAACAGAGACACAAGTGACACTAAATACACAGAAGGTAATCGGGGAATGAGACACACCTGGGAATCATCAAAGGGAGGACAGGACAGAGACTCAAAATGAACACAGATCATGACAGTAAGCAACAAATCATGATAATTTATAAATAAAAGCTTTAAAACAGTTTGTGGGGAATTAATCTGTATGATGTGTTTAACTTGTGAGCCGAGTTACTGAAATACATTTTATAAATATCTAATTTACTGAAAATGATTGTAGTTAAGGACTGTTAGAGAGACGCAGGTCATCCTGATATTCTGATGCATAGAATCACAAATCTAAATCTAAACTGTCACAGAGAGTAAACACAATAAAACATGATTTATCTGCAGCTTTAAATGGCTCATTACTGATGTAGTACAATTAATGTGATCGGTACACTTAATGATATTGTATTAACCATTAGGTAAAACATTCAGCAAGTACTTTTACTTTTAATAATTTAAATATTTTAAATACTTAATCAAGTAAAAATGTTAATGTGGTTCTTTTACTAGAGAACATTTTTGTCTGTTTATTTGTACTTTTACTTCAGTACATTGTTTGAGTTCTTTCTCCACCTCTGGTGAGCAGCCAGTAGGTGGCGCTAGAGTCAGGAGGAGGCAGCCTGGAGAAAAGGCTGTTCCTCCCTGATCTGTTTCCAAGCAGTCAGAGTGTAGAAGTTGAGAGCTGGAGAAGTTTCCTCCTGTTGCTGCAGCAGCAGAGATGTTCTGCTTCATGGACTAAATCAGGTTGGAAAGAGGAGAGATCTTTACTGAGCTGCTGGATAAAAGCTTCTGAAACATTTCAACTCTTTCTGGAAACTAATGAGACATAAAAACAATGGATGTTTTTACCATCCAGACCTTTAGAACCAGTTCAGGTCAATAATTATATTCTTCTTCTTATAAGCTTCTTCTTGGCCTCTGATTGCAACAGCAGGACAATCCAACATTTTAGTCTGACTTCATCTGGAAATATTTCTTTGACCCTGAATCAGTTTGAAGGCAGGCCAGCTCCTCATCAGAGCTGAGATCTTCTCTGTCCTCCATGCTGGAAATGTACAAGTCCAGCAGCTCCTGATCAGTGACATCAGAGCGTGACATCATCAGTAGAACGATGATGTCATTTCCCTCTCAGAGCAGCTTGGAAATCTGAGAGGAAAGATGCAAACAAAGACTCTCTGGACTGTTGGATCTGCTGGTTCTGGTTCCAGATGCTCCTTGGACACTTTCACAAGCCATTACTGCAGCTGCTGGATTCAGGATGCTGCTTCTTCTTCTTGGTCTCATTGTAAATGTGTGCAGCAGCGCCACCTGGTGGTGTTGGTTGGTAGAGGAAGTGCTGAAAGGTTGGAGGTGTTTGTCAGAGGTGTGTGATGATGGAAGCCTCTCCCTGGTTTGTGAGTCTGAGCTCAGAGATCAAATCTTTGATTCTTGTTGAACTCTTTGTTGAATGTGATGCAGCTTCTCCTTTTTAATGTTTGTATTTCTGGATATTACAGTGAGGCCACAGCAGGTTTTCAGCAGCAGGGCTGTTTAGTGTTTCATTCCTTCATCTGTGTGTGGGAGTGTGGATGGAACAGGTATCCAGGTGTTGTGTCAGAGTTTAGATTGATTGTATTTTAATGCTGATTATTAAATCAGGTTGAGCTTCCAGAAATGTTTCCTTAGTTTCCTGATGTCCTTTTAGGCTTCAGTGAGTTTCTTCAGGTTGTTACTGAGGGATTTCCTTTCTCCTCTCTGTTGGAGCTTTTCCTGTGTTTGGAGAAATGAGTTGTGCTGCAGCAGCACCAACTGTCCTTCCTACATCCACTGCAGTTTGCAATCCAAATGTTGGACTGTTCCTGTCTCAGTGGAGGACAATGTGTGTCTGAGAGACATGTAATGTCCATGTTTGCTGCTGAAAGAGACTGATGGTCTGACCCCCCTCCTCCTTTCAGGGTGGAGCCTGCTGGAGTCCCATTCTTGACACCAGGTCTGAGGAAGTGTAAGTGTGTTTTTCATCTGATTCATGACAACAAAGCAGCTCACATTCAACCATCTTCAAACTGTCACATCACTCATTCAGGAGTCATCATCAAAGTGTCAATAAATGATCAATAACTGCAGCTGGATTGTGTTTGTTCTCTCCATCAGATTCCTGTCAACTCACCATCGACACAAACACAGTGAACAGAAAACTCAAACTGTCTGAAGACAACAGGAAGGTGACATTGTGAAGGAGCTTCAGTCATATCCTGATCATCCAGACAGATTTGATTATCATCAGCTGCTGTGTAGAACTGGTCTGACTGGTCGCTGTTACTGGGAGGTTGAGTGGAGAGGAGAGTTGATATATCAGTGAGTTACAGAAGAATCAGGAGGAAAGGAACAGTAGAGACTGTTGGTTTGGATAATGATCATTCCTGGAGTCTGAGCTGCTCTGATGTTGGTTACTCTGTCTGGCACAATGACATAGAAACTCGTCTCTCTCCTCCTCTGTTCTAACAGAGTAGCAGTGTATGTGGACTGTCCTGCTGGCATTCTGTCCTTCTACAGAGTTTCCTCTGACTCACTGATCCTCCTCCACCCTTCAACACCACATTCACTGAACCTCTGATTCCTGGTTTGGGTTCGTGGCTCAGGTCTGGTTCCTCAGTGTTTCTGTGCTGAGTTGAGTCTAAAGAGTCTAAAGATTTTCCTCCTGTCAGAGAAACTCTCTCACTGTTGAACAGATAGTTCAGTCTCTACAATCTATTTCTTGGTGAAACAATTTGATTGAATCCTTGGAAACTTTTTTTCTTCCAGTCCTAAAGATGGAAGCTGGGATTATTCCAGGATTATTCCAGGATATTCCAGGATCCTCATGTTTTTCTGTTGTTTCCAGTCAAAGCTTCACACTGAATATCAAGATGTTGTTTCTCTTATTTTTTCCTTTCATTCATCAGATTTCATTGAAATGTTGATCAGTTTTTCTCAATCACTGATCATTTTCTGTTTCTATCGGCTCCTATTTTTCTAAACATGTCAGATTTGAATATTAAATCTTCCTTTTGTAAATTTGCTGCAGTTTTTCTTCATGTGTTTTAAATAAAAAATTTTTTCTGCATTTGGTTCATTTGCTGCTCATTCTGTTCTTTTCCTGGTCAAATTTAAATATTTGCATTAAAAAGATTTTTTCATCAACTCTGCCTTTCAGAAAGTCCTGATTTAAAGTCAAACATTCCCATCCCATGAAGGTCAGAGGTCAATGCTTTGAAGCCTAAAGTGGGAAAATCTTCATATTTTCTGTTTCATTCAGAACTTCTACCTGAAACTCAGAACCTGCAGAACATTTTTCTCTTTGGAGGAAAAATCCCAGGAACTGGAAGATCAGAGCAGAATGAAAACTGGAGATCAGTGTTGGACAGAAAAGGTCTGATCGCTGCATCTCTGCTATATTTTACATTTAAATCTGATAACAAAAAGTAAACCTGTTTTTAGTGAATAAACCAACATGGATATGACCCGCCACAGCGCCAACGTGGGCCACACCTGATTCAACCCAAACCGGAAAATAAAGGATTTAATTGGAAAAAGCAAAACCCAGTAAAATCAGCAGCTGGTTGTGATTAAAATGCAGTTTGTTGCAGAGGTTCAAACTTCCTGATGGTGACCTCTCCTCCGTCCCTCACCTTGTCTGGCCGGTTTTAATCCTCACTGCAGTGTTAGACTGGAGCTCATCTCTCAGATTAACCAGATTAACACTGAGCTGCAACAGGAACCAAACGTCTCTCCTCCAACTTATTTCACTGATTAATAACAAGGTTGGATAAAAACATTGAGCTGAGCTTCTCATTCCTTAAAGAGTCATGAAGAAAGACTCACCCTGGAACTGCAGAAAAGAAGTTAGAAAGTTTAAAAATAGATGGAAAAACTTTGTAAATATATTCTAACAAGTGATTTAATTATCTATTTTTGTATCTTTTAATGTATAAAACTGTATAAAAAAGGTTTAAATGGTTAAAAATCTTCAGAATGAGCCAATTTTTAACCTGATTAATCATCACAATAATTCTTTGTTGGACCATCGCTACGCGGTACTGAGGAGGAAACTTTAAAAAAGTTTTAATGTAACTTTCTCTATGTCCTAACATGAGATAATCTGAGAGAACAAATGGAGTTCCTCTGCCTCCTCCCTGTGTTCTGCTGAATTACTCTACTGGGTCAGAAACAAGCCATCAGAACCAGAACAATTAGCCGTGAGCCTGCAAGTATTGGACATGTTTTTGTCTAAATGAGGTGATTTTATGGCTCCATTTTGCCAGATCACATAGTAGCATTTCTACCTAAAGCCAAACATTAACAGCCAATCCATGTGATCGGTATCTGTGATCGGCAGTGATCGGACCTCATGGTGATCAGAACCGGCAGGAAAAACCCTGATGGGAGCGTCTCTACCCAGGAGTAATATGATGGTTTAGAAGTTCATTGAAATCTTTTCCGTTTTGAAAGAAGCTCACATTTGGGGAACTTGTGAATGATTACATTATTTATCATACTTGGTTCTGCTTAAAATAATTCAATTCAACTGAATTATTCTATTGTCATTATTGTTCTTACATTTGGGAGATTGAACATTTCTGTTTTTATTAAGTTTTTAAAATAAAACTTTAAAAAGTTCAGAAAATAAAATCAATCTACTGAACTTCTGATTTTATGAGGATCTGTTTGAAATGTTTGTTACAAAGTTGATTAATTTTTATGTGAATTAAATTGGTGTTTAATTTGTGTTTTTAGTAATGAACTGTTACTGGATGTAATACTATTTTTATTTTTTAAAGGATTTTGACCCGTTTACTGGCCGACATTTATTCTATAAATCATTTGGTGACCAATTATAAAGTAAATGTATTGAACTAAAAATGGAATATCTAATTTCTGGAGCAGAAATATTAATCACTAATACAGTTTCCTCAAGTGACTGGAGTTTATTTATTTTTAACACAGTTTGATGAAATGGTGAAGAAAAATATAAGACAATTATAAATAAAACTGGCTCAATTTTTAAGGAAAAACTGTCATAATTGTCAGAAAAAGTCAAACAAAATTAAAAACTTTGTTTTTAAACACCTTAAATAAAATTCAACTTATAAAAAATGTAATACATCATCGTTCACCTTCTCAGATCTATCAGATCCTCATTGAACCTGATGTTTGTAGTTTTAGTCAGAAGCTCTCCCAGATGTTCCAGATGAGAAGATCTGAGCATCTGGTTTGGGAACCATGAATCCAGATCTCATCACACATATAGCAGATGAACTTCTAACTTTTTCTCCTCAGTGAGAAAAACCACTGACTGTGGCCTCAATAACTTACAATAAATTAAATCAAACGACTTCACTAAAAATACCAGAACTTCAGCTGCTGGGATCTGAACATACAGCCTCACAAATTCCTCCTTGTTGCATCTGCAGAGAAATCTACACAAGTTCATCAGTCATTTGGATCTGTCTGCAGGGGCGTCACCAGGAATCTTGGGCCCCATGACAAAAAATTAGATTGGGCCCCCCATGCAGCTGCTGTTACCATTTTTTGAGTCTATTTGACCCATAAAAAGCGTCACAATATTAAAGGCTTGTAACTGCCTTGCTTTCTTTGGTCCAAAACTGATACTAGCACAATATTTACTGCTCATGAATTTTACATGCAACAATCTGCAAGTAGGTTGCTTAAATTTTTTCTATTAATTTTAGATTATTGAAATGTCTCTCCCCATGAACAACAGTCACAGACAACATGCAAAATATACATTCCATCCATCCATCCATTTTCTGTTCACCCTTGTCCCTAATGGGGTCGGGAGGGTTGCCGGTGCCTCTCCAGCTACGTTCCGGGCGAGAGGCGGGGTACCCCTGGACAGGTCGCCAGTCTGTCGCAGGGCAACACAGAGACATACAGGACAAACAACCATTCACACACACACACACACCTAGGGAGAATTTAGAGAGACCAATTAACCTGACAGTCATGTTTTTGGACTGTGGGAGGAAGCCGGAGTACCCGGAGAGAACCCACGCATGCACAGGGAGAACATGCAAACTACATGCAGAAAGACCCCGGCCGGGAATCGAACCCAGGACCTTCTTGCTGCAAGGCAACAGTGCTACCAACTGCACCACTGTGCAGCCCGTATACATTCCAGACTTCTCAAAAAAATGCTGTGTAGTTGCATTTTATTCAAGGTGCAATATATAACTTTAATCAAAATATTTTTCTCCATATTTGTTAAAGCTGTCACCATGTTGTGACAGTTTGCTATGAAACAGATAAAATGTGATTGGGAAAAGACAGGGGAAAATGATTTTTCACAGATTATCTTTCATACCATACTGTCACAACATAATGACAGTTTTAACAAATATGTAAAAAAGTATATATTTTTTTTTAAACTCTCATAGTGCACCTTTAAATTCACTTAAGATAAGATAAGATAAATCTTTATTGTCATTGTCACAAGGACAACAAAATTTAAAAGGTGCCATCAGTCAGTGCATATGCTTAAAAACAAAAATAACTGTCTCACAATTCACACACAATGTAAGAAATAACAAATAACTGGTAAGAAACCCCCCCAAAAAACTAATCGGGTAGAAACTGTCTCTGAGACGGTTGGTTCTGGTTCTGGTTGCTCTGTATCTTCTGCCTGAAGGCAGCAGTGTGAACAGAGAATGTCCGGGGTGAGAAGTGTCCTTTGTGATGTGTTGTGCTTTTCTTAGACAGCGGTCGCTGTGCAGGTCCTCCAGTGAGGGGAGAGGGCAGCCAATGATTTTTTGGGCTGTATTCACAACCCTTTGGAGAGCTTTCCTTTGAGCCGTAGTGCTGCTGTTATACCAGACGCAGATACAGTAGGTCAGTATGCTCTCTATGGAGCACTTGTAGAAGGACACCAGCAGCTTCTCCTTGATGCTGTTCCTCCTGAGAACCCTCAGGAAGTTCAGTCTTTGCTGGGCCTTTTTTATCAGCTCCAAGGTGTTCATGTTCCATGTGAGGCCCTGCTCAATGTGGACCCCCAGGAAACTAAATCATAACATTTTAAAGTATGCACTTTCATTTTTTTACTTTCTTGTTACTAAATATTACAAATGTTTCCATAATTTAGTGTTAATCTAGTTTTGTCTCATCATTAATATTTGTAATTCTCCTTCCATTAAACTGTTGCTGCTCCAAACTGACCAGATCAAAATAATGTATCAGCAAATATTAGATTCATTGCATAAATCATTTATGTAAAGTAAGAAAAGTTTAGGACCCAGTTCTGACCTTGTGGTTTTCCACAGGTAACTTCTAGTCAATCAGAATTCATATTATTTGTACATTTTGATTTCTTGAGTAACTTTTACCCAGGAATGTGAAAAGCCTCATGATTCAGAAGTAAGAAAGATAATAATTATATAAAAATATATATTGGAGACAGTATATAGGAGCTTTAGTAATAATCTATATTATAATAATGTGTGATTTCAGCTGCAGTATTGTGGTGATATCAGGAACTACTGATTATTTATTTAGATCTTTCTGATTATTTCCTGTTTGTATTTCTAGTCAGACCAGTTACTGCAGCAGGAATCAGCTGTTCTTTTCTCTGGACTCTTTTCTCCTCATGATTCCATCATGAAACATTTTCATCAGAACTTCTCTCCTTCCTCATGAAGGTTTTATCAACCTGCCTCTAATTTCACTGCAGACTTTCTGCTGCTCTGAAAGAAGAAACTAAAATCATGTGAGTTGTGATGTCATCAGTCCCACCACATCCCTCACATTTACTTTCAGTTTAGATTCATTTTGTTGTTCATATTTTCTTCATCAACTCTTTGGATCATTTGAACAAACTGTAAGTTTTCTTTATTTTCCTTCTTGAACTTTGACCTCAGGAACTTTCTTGTTTGTTTTTGCTCTCTGATGTTTTTAGAAAACATCCACTTCTGATTTCTGGTCAAAGTTTCATCTCTTCCTTTTATTCTTCAGGATTATTAGAATATTGATGAACTGCAACCAAACAACATGAACAGCTGATGTTTCTTTGGTTTTTCTCTGATCAAACTATTTTATGTTTCTATTTGCTGGATTCAAACTTTGAGTGATGTTTCCCAAAAAAAGGATAGAAGATTAAACCATGAATTATCAGGTATCCTGACTTAATTAAACCTTGATTTGGTTTCACAAAACCAACAGCACATATGTTACATGGTAATTAATCCTCTGCCAGTAACCTGCTGCTCTTAGTTCAGCCTGGTGGCCCAAACCCATCAGAATCCAATGTGTTTGTCAGTAATTACACCTTCTTGTCTGCATGTCTTGATCTTTTTTCCCTCCCTGAAATAAAATGATGCAAATTCATTCTGGCATTCAGTCATGTACTATTATTATTTTTAACATTATGATGGTAGAAAACACTATTTTCAAGGTTATAAAGATTTATGTTACTGTTTGTTTCTGAAGACTGCTGTTCTAACCTTGTCTAAGGACACAGTGTGAAGCTGCAAAAAACCTCTGCGTATGAAAAACAACATGTTGTTAATATAAAAACAGGACATGTGGTTTGGGAGAAGGAGAAATGACGGAGAAATGAAGTTGCCCCAGTGAGCAACTCAGCTACCTGGTGCATTGCAACAGCCTGGGTTACTGATCTGTGGGAGAATGAGGGAGGAGAGCCGGCGACGCCAGCATCTCAGTGGGGAGCCAGATTCACATGACAACAATTGTTCTCACTGATAAACCTCAATGGCAAATCAAGACAGCCAAACTCATGATCAGCCAAACTTATGAGAGTGCAACTTCTCCAATGTTTGTTCCTTCTGCCGTTAAGTTTCAGGAACTGCAACTGAACTGTTTCTCTCAGCAAGAATCTCTTCTTGTTTGTGGTTCTGCTCACACAATATCTGAGTCTGAGTGTTTACAGCAAGGCATTTCCTTGTATGAGACAGGCAGCATCTCAATGGGCAGAACAGCTGCCAAAGTTTTCTAAAATCATGATATACCAGATAACCGCCAAGTCCAAAAAGCAGAAATCCTGTTATCAAAAGTTGAGTTATATATACACTGCTCAACAAAAATAAAGGGAACACTCAAATAACACATCCTAGATCTGAATGAAAGAAATATTCTCATTGAATACTTTGTTCTGTACAAAGTTGAATTTGCTGACAACAAAATCACACAAAAATCATCAATGGAAATCAAATTTATTAACCAATGGAGGCCTGGATTTGGAGCCACACACAAAATTAAAGTGAAATAAACTACATGCTGATCCAACTTTGATGTAATGTCCTTAAAACAAGTCAAAATGAGGCTCAGTATTGTGTGTGGCCTCCACGTGCCTGTATGACCTCCCTACAACGCCTCGGCATGCTCCTGATGAGGTGGCGGATGGTCTCCTGAGGGATCTCCTCCCAGACCTGGACTAAAGCATCCGCCAACTCCTGGACAGTCTGTGGTGCAACGTGACGTTGGTGGATGGAACGAGACATGATGTCCCAGATGTGCTCAATCGGATTCAGGTCTGGGGAACGGGCTGGCCAGTCCATAGCTTCAATGCCTTCATCTTGCAGGAACTGCTGACACACTCCAGCCACATGAGGTCTAGCATTGTCCTGCATTAGGAGGAACCCAGGGCCAACCGCACCAGCATATGGTCTCACAAGGGGTCTGAGGATCTCATCTCGGTACCTAATGGCAGTCAGGCTACCTCTGGTGAGCACATGGAGGGCTGTGCGGCCCTCCAAAGAAATGCCACCCCACACCATTACTGACCCACTGCCAAACCGGTCATGCTGAAGGATGTTGCAGGCAGCAGACCGCTCTCCACGGCATCTCCAGACTCTGTCACGTCTGTCACATGTGCTCAGTGTGAACCTGCTTTCATCTGTGAAGAGCACAAGGCACCAGTGGCGAATTTGCCAATCCTGGTGTTCTCTGGCAAATGCCAAGCGTCCTGCACGGTGTTGGGCTGTGAGCACAACCCCCATCTGTGGACGTCGGGCCCTCATACCATCCTCATGGAGTCGGTTTCTAACCGTTTGTGCAGACACATGCACATTTGTGGCCTGCTGGACGTAATTTTGCAGCTCCTCCTGTTCCTTCTTGCACAAAGGCAGAGGTAGCGGTCCTGCTGCTGGGTTGTTGCCCTCCTACGGCCTCCTTCACGTCTCCTGGTGTACTGGCCTGTCTCCTGGTAGCGCCTCCAGCCTCTGGACACTACGCTGACAGACACAGCAAACCTTCTTGCCACAGCTCGCATTGATGTGCCATCCTGGATGAGCTGCACTACCTGAGCCACTTGTGTGGGTTGTGGAGTCCGTCTCATGCTACCACGAGTGTGAAAGCACCACCAACATTCAAAACTGACCAAAACATCAGCCAGACAGCATAGGTACTGAGAAGTGGTCTGTGGTCCCAACTGCAGAACCACTCCTTTATTGAGTGTGTCTTGCTAATTGCCAATAATTTCCACCTGTTGTCTATTCCATTTGCACAACAGCAGGTGAAATTGATTGTCAATCAGTGTTGCTTCCTAAGTGGACAGTTTGATTTCACAGAAGTTTGATTTACTTGGAGTTATATTGTGTTGTTTAAGTGTTCCCTTTATTTTTTTGAGCAGTGTATATATACATCTTAAAAATCCTCAACCAACAATATGGACAGATGCAGGGTCTTCCTCTTCCCCCAGGAATTCATCATGTATCCAGATGTAAATGTCCTGGTGGGGCAGGAAGGCTCTCCTTTGCTCATTCTCCTCATCAAACCCAGATCCATAGTTTACAGTTAGGAAGACATGCAGAGAGATGATCCAAAAGTGATAGTACAATACACAGAGCAGAACGCAGAGCAGATGAGGAAAGTAATAGGAGAATAAAAGCATCTGCTTCACTGAGAAAAAGAGAAAAAAATAAACACTATCAGGTCCGCACATTATAATATTGACTTCCACTACTGATTTATAAATTTAAAGTTGTTTATTTGAGCAAATGGTTGGCATGATTATGATGGTTTTTAGTTAGAAATTGTATGAAAATTTAAATTCTGAGCAAATTATGCATTCAATCAATCGACTGTTGTTTACTATTTTAGCAGTTGTTTTATTGCCTTGAGTATGATGTTCTTCAATTCCTTATAATCTTCCATCAAAAGATGTTATTTGTTCGATGTGCGGTTTGGCGAATGTCATTTATCTAGCGTAGCATCAGTGAGTCTGTGACCGAACTCATGGTTTCTTTAAGACATTTATTAACACATATTCATCTGATTTATTTAGGCCTGGCTCAACATAGTCACAACTCCTTAGTTTGGTTTGGATTTTGTGAAACGGATAAAACTAGAACGAACTAATGTGTCAAGCTTGGGTTTATGTCTCATCCTGGATCTGAATCAGACTTTTGTAAGAGAGCTCTCCACCATTAAATTCATATACAATAGTTTCCTGCTGCTTCCTTTCAAAATAAATTTTAAAAAGTGTTTGATTCAGTCAGAATATTAGTTTTTTTCAGATCACATAAGCCACTTGTAGTCTGATTTCACTGCAGATCTTCTGCTTCCTGGTTCTTCTGCTCTGAAAGAAAAAACTACAAACCAGGTGAGCTGTCCACAAGTGGAACAAGTCAGAGTTGGGCCGGGGGGCGGGGCTAATGACCGGGTCCTTTATACACAAATAATAAAGCTCATGATAATATAACTTTAAAACAGACATGCCTGCAACAGCGGAGCTTACAAGTTTCACCAACACAGACATTGTCATTCTGAAATTCATCAATCGGACATGAAGCAAAACAAACCAAGAGACAATAGAAACATCAGGCTGCTGGTCATTAATGATGACACAACACAAATTCAAAGCAGTTCAGAACAGCGGATAGCAATCGGATCATTTTGACACTTTATCAGTTTTAACTCAGAGCCCTGAAACAACATTAACATAGCACAATTACAAATTACAAAAACGCTACAACATTAACAAAATGGAAGAGGTTTGTCCCAGTGTGAGACCTGAGAAATCGCTGATTGGACAATAGGCATTAATACGTAAATACGCTGAGTCCTACTTACGTCACCGCCATCTTGAAAGTGGCAGTGGAGAGAAAGTGCTGCATGGACTAGTTTCAACCGTTTTATAGTACAAAGTGGACCCACCTCCTTTACCTTTCACAGGTAAGAATTAAAGATAATAATATAAATTTACAAGCAGAATTTCTTGACTTTGTGGCCGGTACTGTGCATTTCTGTGGTGGAACAAACTTCCAACTTTTGTTTTTGCTCTCTGACGTTAACTTCTGATTTCAGCTCAAAGTTTCATCTCTCTGCTGTTTGAAGGTTAATTTACAAGATTAATAAATTATTGATGAACTAAAATCAAATACGACAAACAGCTGATGTTTCTTTTCTTCTCTGGACAAACTGCTTCATCATTTTATTTCATGGTGTCAAACTCTGGTCTCCACCATTAAAGTTAGAAACAACAATTTCATGTTGCTTACATTTAAAATGAAAAATTATTTTTAATATTTAGTCTTAGATTCAGCCGGATTATTAAGTAGTTAATTTATGATGAAACATATAATACACTTATAGAGTTTATAATTAACTAACTAAAATACTTCCTGTTCAGGTTGAATCAGTGAATGTAAATGTTGCTCCATGTCTCCATCTAGTGGACTGATAGTAGAAGTGCAGCAGCTGATGGCAGCTTCCTCTGCCTCTCTGCTGTCTGACTGCATTCACCTGACACTGATATGAAGCAGAGAAGAAGAGCCAATCAGAGGAGGAGCAGCTGATCTTTTTCCAGCTCTAATGATGTAAAGGATGATCAGAGTTGATGTGCAGATGAATGATGTGTTTCCTCTGCAGGTGAAGGTAGAAAGTGTGTGTGAGCTGATGTGAATTCAGCAGCATGGATCAGTGTGAGGACAGAGAGGAGGGAGTCCCTCCCTCTAAAACCACTCTGTGTGGGGAAGATGAGAGCCAGAGCAAAGGTCAGAGGTGAGGTCACCATCTCTAACTGTCCACAGCCCTTTTCACACAGCGTTCACTATATCAGGCCAGAACAGACGTGATGATGAAGCTGCTGCTGCTCCTCTTTGCTGCTTCATCCAGACTGAACAGATTAAGTTTTAATCATCATGTTTCTGTCAGGATCCATCAGAGACTCAAACCAGAACCAGAACCAGAACCCAGTTGTGTGTCCTTGAAGAGTGACAGGTCAAGTGATAAACGCATTGACTTTAAATCTCCTGGATCTCCACCATCAGAGAGGTGAGCTGTTTCTAACTGCTGTAACTGTTCAATATTTATCTGTCATTGTGGCCATGTGACAATAACATTATCATGATATTACACAGAATTTCAGGTTATTTTATTTTTATATGTATTACATCAATGACATTGATGTCTCCAAGATAACATGGTACCATGGAGACAGTGAAGTCCAAATGTATAATTGGTACTGCAAAAATTAGTGAAATAATTTCTTTGTGATAATCAGGTCCATTTAGATCTACAATCTTTACCCAGAGCTTCCCCAGGTCCATGTAGTTTAGAGTAATCTCAATATTTGATCTGATGTTTCCCTGAGATCCATTTAATCATCATTCAGGTAGTGACACTGCCCCCTACTGGCCAGTTATTGACACCATACATAAGCAATTACTGCTGATGAATAACAGGGAAAAAAAATAAGCTGAATAAATTCACTTTACAATCAGGACAAATTTGCATAAACTATTATATTTCTATAACCATTTAGCCACAAACACTTAATTGCATTTTCTTCTGTTTGGCATCAACTTAACCCTCCTGTTATGTTGCAGGTCAAATTGACCCGTTTTAAAGTTTTGTTTGTTTTTTTAATAGTTGGAAGTATTTTCTTGCATGAAATTGTTTCTATTTGTCTTAATAGGTGCATAATAGGTAATATTAACTGAAAATGTATTCATTTTACACATTTGCAACCCCGGCTGCGTCTACTTTTTACATAAATAGTGTTTGGGTCAATTTGACCTGGCAGTCAAGTTAAAGTGCAAAAAAAGATTAAAAAATGTCCAATTGTCCAATATCCACATACATACATGCACACACACATAAGCTTCTCACTATTCTTTTAACTTCACTAGGAAACTGAGCCAACCATGAGAAACAACTCATTTAAAGTTTAACTCACTTTCACACAAACACAAAGAGCCTAGCATAAATGTTTGGCTGTTGAACTGGACCGTTCAAGCTAATTTTCTATTAGCAGCTTTACAAATCTTTTACATTAAATTTACATTACCAAGGTACATTAAGACAAACTTTTATCTTGGATTTTTTCTATTCTTCCTGTTTCTTTTCTCTCTCCCTGAAGGATAAGTCATTTTTGAGACATTGTTTTGCTAACTTAACTTCTGACCAAAGCTTTGGACGTTTGGATGCTCACTGCACGGCAGCTCATGTTACCGGCGAAGCATGTGGTACTTACTGTGGCCACCATTGGGCCCCAAGAGCAATATATTTGTTTTCTTTTTATCAATAAATAATGATTTCTACATACATTATCAAATATATATTACTGTAAAAAACAAATCACTTCAAAGTGAAATTGTGTGTTTTTGATGTTATGATGACAGAAATTATTACTAAAAATATATATAAAATATATCAGTTCCACTGAGGAGACCCCTTAGTGGTGTTGGGGCCCTAAGCAGCTGCTTAGTTTGCTTATGCATTGGGCTGGCCCTGACTGTATGCAAGCGTTTAGCTTGAAAAGCTAGCTGAAAAGTTCCTTTGTTAGTAATTCTATCACCAGGAGAAATTACAAGTTTTTTGTAGTATGTTTAATGTCTGCTAAAAAGTTATTTTTGAAAGGTATTATTAATCTGACAAGCCACATCAGGAATTATGTCCTAATTTATTGATACAGATTGTATGGCATTCACATGGACGTTTTGGCTTTATTCTTGGCACAGAAAAGGAAAAGATTTTCCAGTAACTGTGGGTGCATTAGCGCCTCCCACTCCTCCTTGTCCCCACCAACTTGCATGATAAAGTTACACCGTTGTGTGTGTGTGTGGTGGGGGGGGGGGGGGTGTATGTATGTAAGTAGGTATGTATGTAGGGGTGTGTGTGTGTGTGTATGTATGTGATTAATTGTCTTAAAAATATTGCGAGAAATGATAATATTATTTGAAGACCATTTTAATCTGCTATGTAATGATAATGACATAATGAGGCATCCTGCCAAAAATAATTAATATTACTTTATTACTTTATTTTCAAAACAACACTTAATACTGGAACTGGTAAACAAAATGAACAAAACAACCAAAAATAAAATGGACTCTCAGTCTGCGTTAACAAAAAAAAATGCTCTTGAATAAAAATTAAACACAACATAAAACCAAAGTGGAAATAAAAACTACATTCAACCAAGAGCACAGATTATGAAGTATGTATACTATATTGTCCTTGATAATTATAAGATAAGATAGATAAGATAAATCTTTATTGTCATTGTCACAAGGACAACGAAATTCAAAGGGTGCCATCAGTCGGTGCATATGCCCAAAAACAAACAATAACTGTCTCACAATTCACAACGCAAGAATCAACAAACAACTGGCAAAAAAAAAAAGTAAGAATAGCCACATTCTCACATACATCATTATGATGATTAATGGTTGTTTTTGATTGCATTTAGTTTTGTTATTGCTATCGGGTAGAAACTGTCTCTGAGACGGTTGGTTCTGGTTCTGGTTGCTCTGTATCTTCTGCCTGAAGGCAGCAGTGTGAACAGAGAAGGTCCGGGGTGAGAAGTGTCCTTTGTGATGTGTTGTGCTTTTCTTAGACAGCGGTCGCTGTGCAGGTCCTCCAGTGAGGGGAGAGGGCAGCCAATGATTTTTTGGGCTGTATTCACAACCCTTTGGGGAGCTTTCCTTTGAGCCGTAGTGCTGCTGTTATACCATATGCAGATACAGTAGGTCAGTATGCTCTCTATGGAGCACTTGTAGAAGGACACCAGCAGCTTCTCCTTGATGCTGTTCCTCCTGAGAACCCTCAGGAAGTTCAGTTATTAGATTTAGATAGAGTAGATGGACATATCCGACTACCTGATGCAGTAGTTCACTCCTCCCTTACACTAAGGAAATGAGGAAGGGAGTCAGTGAAAAGCACAGGAGTTGAGCCTTTTTTCATCCAGAGTCATCAATAGAAAGAGGAAAAGGCAGGAAGAAACGATAAAGGTGATGAATTAAAATGAGGTTGATCATTTTCATTTATCATTCGATTAATTGATTTATTGTTTATTGTGACAGGGCTTTGTATGTATATCTGTGTATGTGTGTGTGTATCTGACAACAGTTAAATAATTCCATCATAGGATTGCATTGTAAACCTGAAAACATTCAAAAATCAGCATAAAGCTTAAATCGCAATCATTGAAAAATCTTAAAAAATATCAAAATCCAAATCATTTGAAGACAGAAAACGAAAATTTTTCTTGAATTTTGTGGACTTTTGAAGATTTTATGGGGCTAAACTTTGCATAAAAGCTAAAATATTTCAAAAAGTACAGTAGTAAAATTTAGCAAAAGATATAGCACAGTTCTGCAGAAGGAGCCGAACATTTTGATAGATACATTGAAAAAAATAGTTAAAGTTTGCAGAAGTAAAGACCAAAAATCATCAACAGGATCTTAATAATGCATTCTCACTGATAGAAGAACATCAGTGAATAAAACAGGTCTGTTTAGATCCACATTCTTTACCCAGTGCATATCCGGGTCCATCTAGTAAACAGAAATATCAATATCTGATCTGATGTTTTACTGAGATCAATTTAATCATCATTCTTATAGTGATACTCCCCCTACTGGCCAGATATTGAGACCATAAGTAAAATAATACTGCTAGTGAATTACAGGAAACAAAATATTTAACCAGAATTAACATACATTTCTGCTATAACCTCTAAAATATATGTAAAGAATAAACAAATAAGGACATAGATATATTAAGTATTATACTGACATGAGACTTGAAGCACAAATATTTAAATGTGTTTTATCCTTTTCTCCATCAAACTATTTTCTTCCAGATGAAACAGACTCATTTATTTAGTTTAAGATTAATATTAACACACAAACATGAAGGCAGAAGTGAATTTCTTTTCTAGGTTGATATTTGGATTGTTCTTTAAATCTGACAGATTAATACTGAAAGAAAAAAAGTTTTAAATTAATTTCATGATTTCAGGTTCAACTCTGAGCTTCAAACATTATCCAACATGGTGGATTATCTCATGTGGATCTCATCCAGAACCAGATGGTTTATAATTGACCATCTGGTTCTGAATGAAGCTCCATCAGATTCTCCTCTCAGTCATTTCAAATCAACATGTTTGTTTCAGAATCAGATCTTTCTGCTCTTTAAACAAGGCTGGACATTATTCAGGAGGATCAATGATCAGGAACATGTTGGAGGATTGGACCGGTTCTGATGGGAATAATTTAAAACATCTGGTTGATGATCTGTTTGTGGAGTAGATTAAAAAATAATCTACTCCACAGAAGATTCTTAACATGAGTTTTTCTATCAGGATCCATCAGAGACTCAAACCAGAACCAGAGTCCAGCTGTGTGTCCATGAAGAGCAACAGGTCAAATGATAAACACATTGACTTTAAATCTCCTGGATCTCCACCATCAGAGAGGTGAGATGTTTCTAACTGCTGTAACTGTACGAACTGTTCAGTCTAAAAAGTTTTTATTTCAAATGTGTTTGTTGTGAGCTCAGCTCATTTCCCAGCATTTCTATGTTCATATGTGAAATCAGGGGCTCATCTACATACTTTCTGAGGTGTATGCAAACATGTTATCGGCGCATAGGCGCCGGAACAATGGGGACCAGAGGGCCATTGGCCCCACACTTTACAACCCTGGCCTGCCCGTCGGCTGGTCCCACCAGACATTTACACAGGCGGGCAAATCACTCGGGCAATCCGTGACTGACATGAGTCTGTGTTTATATACAGACAGAGGTACAGACTAAACCTACAGCACTGAGATCTGGACCAAATTTAAGGCTCCAGATCATAACAGTCACCCAAAGGTTTACACACATGCGGCAGCTTTGGGTCGGGTTGGGATCGTGAACCGGCCTCACATCTGAAAAAAGGCTTGAACTTTGATCAATTCTGCCTAAAAATTAAATGAGATTTCTGTATTTGTCACCATATATAGCACTGTGACAATGTTTTCTTTCTAATGGCATTGGGGTGACAAAAAATAAAAAGAACATCAGGCCATGTCCGTTTACGGGTCCGGACCAAATGCTCCCCCACACTTTGCGTAGAGCAGATCATTTTTGCTCAGGTTGAAAAATAATAGCATTATTCTTTTTTTCTTCTTTGCTCTTCCAAAAGCCAATCAGCCATCAGTAGCCATAAATATCAATTTGGAACAAACTTCCAGAAAACTGTAAAACAGCTGAAACACTGACTTCTTTTAAATCTCAACTAAAAACCCACCTGTTTAGGATTGTATTTGAAATGTAATCAATTACAAATTTATTGATGGAACCTGACTTAATGCTGTGTTTTGATTATTGATTCTATATTGCTTTGTGTTTCTGTGTTTGTAATGATGTAAAGCACTTTGAAATGCCTTGCGGCTGAAATGTGCTATACAAATAAAATTTGATTGATTCATTGATTGATTTAATTAAAACAGAAAAGAATTTTTTTTTATTTTTTATTATCTAATAAAAATGTTGTTACTATTAACAACATTTAGGAGTAATAAAAAAGTTATATTGTGTCAAAACATCTTGTAGGTAGCGAGTCTGTGTGAGTCTGTGGGGGTGAATACGCCAAAGCCTAAATGTTATTGATCAGTTTACTTTTGTAAATTTGGCAACTTGGCTCTTTTTCTGTAAGCTAAAAATGAATGAGTGGAGTTTGAATCCTCCCGTAGTTCTAAGAGCGGTCGTTTGGATCCTGCCAGAGCTTTTTACTGTGTGCACAGTTCTGGCGGTTTGCTGGTTTATGAGCTTTTTGTGTGTGTGTGTGGTTTGGTGAACTGAAGAGCTGACGGGTCACCCGGTTGGACAACTGTTTCACCGGGTGCTGGTGCATTCATACCAATGATGTAATGATGACAAAACCTTCATACAAACACAGTGTTTTAATACCGTCGATCTCTGTATTCAGCTGTTCTTAGGTCGGTTGCAGGTATTTATCCCCTTTTACATTTTTCCAGACTCCTTTTCGGAAAATGAAATAAAGTCCATTCCGCCATCTAAATGCTCTGTGTAAAGCTGCCTTCTGCATGTTCCCCACCGACAACTTATTTTCCACCAGATCACTATGACTGCAGCGCATGGTAGACCCAAAAACATTGTCCTCCAGTTAAGGGATGTTTACTGTTTACTTTGGGACAAACCCACTGAATTTATTGACACGTGCCATCATATCAATTGAACAAGTGTGCGCGCCTGACATTCAAAGTGCGTAACAGAGGTGACGAAACACCCATAGCTCCCCCACCTCAAAAATGAATCCGGCGCCACTGCTTCGGCGACTCCCCACACCACCCCCCACTATGACATAAACTTGTACAACTCATCTTTAATTAAAGTATCAATATAATAAAAGTACATATATGTGAATAAATTGCTGCCTACAGTGCAATTAAAAAAGAATGAAACAAAAGACAGGGCAATATTTCATCATTTAATATATAAGTGAGCCAAAGAGCCACTTCTGTTAGCCTGTGTCTAGAACCGCCTATGGGCTGCATGTTTTCTTTCATTCTTATAGCTTGATAGGAAGTCTTATCCAATCTGGTCACCCACATTAATACAATGGTGAAATAATATTGACCACAAAACACTATATTTATAAGAAATATCAATGATTTTTCCTACACAATCCTAATAAACGGTTTCACTTCACAATATTTATTAATTTATTTATTAATCTATTAATCTATTTGTATGATTTGTTCTTTAAATTGCCATTTATATTATTTTTCGGTCTCAGGAAATGATTGAGGGATGAAGAGACTGATGTCTGGTTCTTTAGGTTATGATGGGTATGCGGTGTTCCTCTCCAAATCCATTCTGTCTGATATCAAACAGTCCAGTGTACGCCACTGAATATCTCTGTGTTACAGGCCCTGCCTTTCCCTAGGGGGGGCGGTGGAGAGCAATGGATAGGAGCAGGAAGAGAAGAGTGGAGTGTGTTAGCTTGAGAGACTCGAGCTGTGGAGTAGTTGTTGTTGCTCACCTTGCCAAGAGGAAGAAAGTTCTACAAGCTTTCATCTGCCTCTTCCTTGTTTTGCTGCCAGCAGAGCAGGACCTATGAGCTTGTTACCAGCAAACAAGCCAAAGTAGACACCAGCCTGTTCTGGACTTACTTAGGTAACACTGGGGGCTCGCTCCGGGATCACTCTGCTAGAAAAAAAAGAAAGCAAAAGAAACGGGGTGGGGAATGGCAAGAAATGGATGAAGCAAGCTGAAAGAACTTTGTGGGAGTTCCCAAGATGGCTGTGACTGGCGCCAATGCTGCTGCCGAAGTATCAACGCACTTGGAGGGAAGGAGCCAAAGAGTAAGCTTAAACCCCTTCCTGATGGATATAGAAGAGACCCGACAGGACAATGCGGGTTTGTGTGATGAAATGGAGTAGCGTGGTGATGATCAGCGGGTGACGAGTATGGAATTAATTCCAGCCGCGAGCGAAGCTGCTGATTACGCTCTACCATGGCCGCTTACCCCGCCGCCATCAGAACATTACAACCCCTTTAACAAACTGCGGTGAGACTTTAGCCCATTTCTATCCAAGTCATGGTGGCGCTGGAAACGTAGCATCCACGCCTCATGTGACGACATGTTATATGGATAATAAGGCTGATAGCCGAGGTGTACGTGCTGTTGACAGATTTCCTCTTTCCCCGCTTACTGCACCGAACTGGGAACGCTGTGTAGCTTCATCTCTGACCAACACGGTACCACTTATTCATCAGTCAGAGGGGTTTGGCCACACACTACAAATTTGTCCACCTGCACGACTGGATTTCCCTCACATGCGCGGAGGCTCCATACATCATGTTGTAGCACCATTTGGCAGAGTAGAGAACAACCACAGATTTTGTATTTCACCCCAGCTGCAAAATACAGTCTGTGATCAGCACTCCGGTTCCTTTAATCTTGTGCATGGATTGAATGACATAGGCAGCAGTGAGTGTCAAACATGTAATGAGAAGATTCCAATACTGCGGCCAGGCCATTTTGATGGAACAGGTTCATGGAAAGGCTTCTTTTACCAGTTTGAATGCTGTGCTAAGGCTAATCACTGGACTGAAAAGACGGAAGCTGTCCAGTTAAGGTTCTGCCTCACTGGTCCGGCTGGAGCCATTGTCCATAAGAATCCCAGATCAGCTGATTGGAGCTATCGGCAGATTGTTGAGGAGGTCGAAGCTGCTTACGGACCTTGTTCGGAACATGCTGCAGCTATTGGCATCAAACTGAAGCAAAGAGTCAAGAAAACTGGAGAAGCTCTACATGTACTAAGAGATGGCATCTATGAAAAGGTCTCTGTTGTTTATGCCAACTGTACAGAGAGGGAGCAAGATCACATCAGTGTGGAGATTTTCTTTAATGCTCTAGCAGACCCTGATCTGATCCAAAAACTGTTAGGAGCGACCGTGCACCCTTGCATTGGATAATGGAATAGCCCAAAGATATGAAGCGACAAGGATGGCTGCCCGTGCGGTCACACAATTGATGCAGCCCACCACACACAACTTGACATCTCAGGGGGCCAGGTTACCAATGGTGCATGAGGGCTGCGACCTGTCCCAGTGGGAGCCATCCGAGAAACATCGACAGCAATCCATCTCAAGTAAGAACAAACAATTAAGAATGCGTACCCACTGCCTCTGATTCAAGAGTCTCTGGACACCCTCTCCACTGTGAAGTTCTTCATCACACTCAACCTAACATCTGGATACTGGCAAGTGGAAATGACACCTCAGGCAAGAAGAACCGCTGCATTCTGCACACGTAAAGGGCTTTTTGAATGGAACGTGATGCCTTTTGGACTGTGTAATGCTCCAGCCACTTTCCAAAGGCTCATGGACCGTGTCCTGACAGGGTTGCAATGGGAGACCTGTTTGGTCTATCTCGATGACATTATAGTTCTAGGACAAAAC
Organism: Xiphophorus couchianus; assembly: GCF_001444195.1. Lineage (NCBI taxonomy): Eukaryota > Metazoa > Chordata > Actinopteri > Cyprinodontiformes > Poeciliidae > Xiphophorus > Xiphophorus couchianus. The sequence goes on along the minus strand of NC_040235.1, from coordinate 5,161,232 downwards.
ACTGGTCAGATGTTGGAATGACTGGAGCATGTGTTCACCAGGCTGCGTGCAGCTAAGCTCAAGCTCAAACCCTCCAAATGCTGCCTGTTTTGGGATCAAGTAATTTTTCTAGGCCACAAAGTTTCGGCTGAATTTGTTGCCACAGACCCCCAGAAGATTCAGCAGATACAGGAGTGGCCCATGCCTCAAAACGTGGGGGAGGTGCGGCAGTTTATGGGGCTGGTTTCATATTATCGCAGTTATGTGGAAAATTTTGCCACCATTGCCAAGCCACTCCACGAGCTCACCAAAAAGTATGCACGTTTTACTGGACAACTCAATGCCAGGAGGCTTTTGAAGAACTCAGACGACGCCTAACATCAGTGCCTGTCCTCGGCTACCCTCTGGATAGCGGTGAGTTGCTCCTTGATGGTGATGCCAGTGACTGTGGTATTGGTGCTGCTCTCTCTCAAATACAGGAGGGGGAGGAGAGAGTCCTGGCATATGGCAGCAGATATCTGTCGGCTACCAAGAAGAACTACTGCACCACCAGACAGGAACTCTTAGCTGTGGTGTTCACCTCACACTTCAGA
>NC_040235.1:5135747-5160560 GCF_001444195.1 Xiphophorus couchianus | reverse complement strand
TAATACATATTCCAATAAACTAAATGAAGACTCACCAGAGCTTCTTCGCTTTTCTTCAACATCATTCTAGCACCGCCATCCTCCTGAATATATAATAAATATAATATAATATAAGATAATATAAAATAGAAGAGAAGAGAAGAGAAGAGGAGAGAGAGAAGATAAGAACAGACGAAGAGAATAGAAGAGAATGAATGAGGAGAGAAGAGAAGAGAAGAGGAGAGAAAGAGGAAAGAGAACAGAAAGATAAAGAAGAAACATAAGAGAAGATGATATAAATAAAGGAAGAAACAGAAATAATATAAGAGAATATAAGATAAGAGAACAGATAAGATATATAGAGATACAGAGAGAATAAAGAGAGAATAGATAGATAACAGCATTAAGATAATATAATAATATATAAATAATATAAATATAATATAATATAATAATATAATTATAATTAACATGTTAAGTGGTCAGTATGATCAGGTGTTGTGTAGCCGTTGCTAAAGGCTAATTTTGCTGCTGTTTCAGCCTCATTGTGATGAAGTAAAACATTGTGACTAGAGTAACTAACTTTTAGACAAAGTTAGTAGTAACATTTTGAACTGTGAGTATTCCAGAATTAAAACGGTTTAACCAAAAATATTTCGTTATACATGTGAAAGTAAAGTGACAGCAAGATATTATAAACAAACAATGTTCATGGCAACATTCCTGACAGGCTGTTTACCTCTTTCACATGGAGTTTCTGACTCCTGTTGCCTTTAAGCCCTCTGAGCCTTAAAGGGGGGCCTTCAAAATAAAAGCACGCGAGTGGAAGATTTCAAAATTCTTCGCAACTTCGGTGAAATTATTAGGTGAGACGAATGTGACTGTCACCAGTATTGGGGGGGTGATACGTCCCCCGGTTCCTCTGCCTATGGAAAAATAACATTTTATTGATAAAGTAGAGGGATGATATCAGCCCATCAGATGGTTTAGAAGAGGGAGAGGAAGCATCATGGGACTGCAGAGGTCCTTCACCTGATCCTGGTTGTTGGGACAAGAACTTTGTTACTGAACTTAAGGACATTTTTCATGTTTCTGTACGTAAGTAGATTTAATGGTGGGAACTTTTACTCCACTACATTTTACAGTATCTGTACTTTCTACTTCACTACATTTCTATAAAGCGTTGCGTTACAAGTTACATCCAAGTCGCTTTGCTCTTTTTGATTTGTTCTTTAGTTTGAAAGTAATCAATGATTCTGGTGCTGCCTTTGCCTCCCTGATATCATGAACTGCTAGCTTTCAAAAATTCACCATCAAATCTGAAAAACATATCGAGGAAAGTTAAGCTGCTAAACGCTGTCTGAGTTTTGGGTGTTAAACTGATTTAGGTTAGAGAAGTTTTATGTAATCTTACCAGCTTCTAGTTTAAATCGACTGCAATAAATAAAACAATTAAATAGTTGTAAGCAGCTGAACTGGCAGTAACATTGATTACTGCGGTCGGGGCGCATGGAGCGCAGCGTCTCCTGCCATGAATGTCCCAGTAACGTTAAACTCCTCCACATCCTGGTTACTGAATTAATGTGAATAATCTCCATCTCATATTTACATTTACAGTCATATTCAATAAATTAGAATATTGGTTCCCATGAGGCTCGTTGGTAGGATTTTAAAACAATTTAAGCAGATATTAAACATATTTTTCATCAGACCCAAATTTCTACATTAAGGTTTTTTATTGGTCTGTAATCTGATCAGAAATGTCATGTTTTCATTAACTGTAAGTGTCAGGAAACGGTGTGAGGTGAGTAGAAGGCAGCAGGCGGGAGACCCAGGATGTGAAGAAATAAATGTTTTTAATGAAAAATGTCCAAAAATTACTCAGTCCACCAAATCCAAAAGCCGGGCAGCACGGCCGGGCGGAGCCTGGGCTGGACGCCGGTAGCAACCGGTACATGAAGGATGAGACGAGAGACTGGGCACACAGACTATAGGGAACAGGAAGCCAGGTGAGACGAGGACCCAACAGAGACACAAGTGACACTAAATACACAGAAGGTAATCGGGGAATGAGACACACCTGGGAATCATCAAAGGGAGGACAGGACAGAGACTCAAAATGAACACAGATCATGACAGTAAGCAACAAATCATGATAATTTATAAATAAAAGCTTTAAAACAGTTTGTGGGGAATTAATCTGTATGATGTGTTTAACTTGTGAGCCGAGTTACTGAAATACATTTTATAAATATTCTAATTTACTGAAAATGATTGTAGTTAAGGACTGTTAGAGAGACGCAGGTCATCCTGATATTCTGATGCATAGAATCACAAATCTAAATCTAAACTGTCACAGAGAGTAAACACAATAAAACATGATTTATCTGCAGCTTTAAATGGCTCATTACTGATGTAGTACAATTAATGTGATCGGTACACTTAATGATATTGTATTAACCATTAGGTAAAACATTCAGCAAGTACTTTTACTTTTAATAATTTAAATATTTTAAATACTTAATCAAGTAAAAATGTTAATGTGGTTCTTTTACTAGAGAACATTTTTGTCTGTTTATTTGTACTTTTACTTCAGTACATTGTTTGAGTTTTCTCCACCTCTGGTGAGCAGCCAGTAGGTGGCGCTAGAGTCAGGAGGAGGCAGCCTGGAGAAAAGGCTGTTCCTCCCTGATCTGTTTCCAAGCAGTCAGAGTGTAGAAGTTGAGAGCTGGAGAAGTTTCCTCCTGTTGCTGCAGCAGCAGAGATGTTCTGCTTCATGGACTAAATCAGGTTGGAAAGAGGAGAGATCTTTACTGAGCTGCTGGATAAAAGCTTCTGAAACATTTCAACTCTTTCTGGAAACTAATGAGACATAAAAACAATGGATGTTTTTACCATCCAGACCTTTAGAACCAGTTCAGGTCAATAATTATATTCTTCTTCTTATAAGCTTCTTCTTGGCCTCTGATTGCAACAGCAGGACAATCCAACATTTTAGTCTGACTTCATCTGGAAATATTTCTTTGACCCTGAATCAGTTTGAAGGCAGGCCAGCTCCTCATCAGAGCTGAGATCTTCTCTGTCCTCCATGCTGGAAATGTACAAGTCCAGCAGCTCCTGATCAGTGACATCAGAGCGTGACATCATCAGTAGAACGATGATGTCATTTCCCTCTCAGAGCAGCTTGGAAATCTGAGAGGAAAGATGCAAACAAAGACTCTCTGGACTGTTGGATCTGCTGGTTCTGGTTCCAGATGCTCCTTGGACACTTTCACAAGCCATTACTGCAGCTGCTGGATTCAGGATGCTGCTTCTTCTTCTTGGTCTCATTGTAAATGTGTGCAGCAGCGCCACCTGGTGGTGTTGGTTGGTAGAGGAAGTGCTGAAAGGTTGGAGGTGTTTGTCAGAGGTGTGTGATGATGGAAGCCTCTCCCTGGTTTGTGAGTCTGAGCTCAGAGATCAAATCTCTGATTCTTGTTGAACTCTTTGTTGAATGTGATGCAGCTTCTCCTTTTTAATGTTTGTATTTCTGGATATTACAGTGAGGCCACAGCAGGTTTTCAGCAGCAGGGGTTTAGTGTTTCATTCCTTCATCTGTGTGTGGGAGTGTGGATGGAACAGGTATCCAGGTGTTGTGTCAGAGTTTAGATTGATTGTATTTTAATGCTGATTATTAAATCAGGTTGAGCTTCCAGAAATGTTTCCTTAGTTTCCTGATGTCCTTTTAGGCTTCAGTGAGTTTCTTCAGGTTGTTACTGAGGGATTTCCTTTCTCCTCTCTGTTGGAGCTTTTCCTGTGTTTGGAGAAATGAGTTGTGCTGCAGCAGCACCAACTGTCCTTCCTACATCCACTGCAGTTTGCAATCCAAATGTTGGACTGTTCCTGTCTCAGTGGAGGACAATGTGTGTCTGAGAGACATGTAATGTCCATGTTTGCTGCTGAAAGAGACTGATGGTCTGACCCCCTCCTCCTTTCAGGGTGGAGCCTGCTGGAGTCCCATTCTTGACACCAGGTGTGAGGAAGTGTAAGTGTGTTTTTCATCTGATTCATGACAACAAAGCAGCTCACATTCAACCATCTTCAAACTGTCACATCACTCATTCAGGAGTCATCATCAAAGTGTCAATAAATGATCAATAACTGCAGCTGGATTGTGTTTGTTCTCTCCATCAGATTCCTGTCAACTCACCATCGACACAAACACAGTGAACAGAAAACTCAAACTGTCTGAAGACATCAGGAAGGTGACATATGTGAAGGAGCTTCAGTCATATCCTGATCATCCAGACAGATTTGATTGTTATCATCAGCTGCTGTGTAGAACTGGTTTGACTGGTCGCTGTTACTGGGAGGTTGAGTGGAGAGGAGAAGTTTATATATCAGTGAGTTACAGAAGAATCAGGAGGAAAGGAAACAGTAGAGACTGTTGGTTTGGATGGAATGATCATTCCTGGAGTCTGAGCTGCTCTGATGTTGGTTACTCTGTCTGGCACAATGACATAGAAACTCGTCTCTCTTCCTCCTCTGTTTCTAACAGAGTAGCAGTGTATGTGGACTGTCCTGCTGGCATTCTGTCCTTCTACAGAGTTTCCTCTGACTCACTGATCCTCCTCCACTCCTTCAACACCACATTCACTGAACCTCTGGTTCCTGGTTTTGGGTTCTCGTGGCTCAGGTCCGGTTCCTCAGTGTTTCTGTGCTGATTTGAGTCTAAAGAGTCTAAAGATTTTCCTCCTGTCAGAGAAACTCTCTCACTGTTGAACAGATAGTTCAGTCTCTACAATCTGTTTCTTGATGAAACAATTTGATTGAATCCTTGGAAACTTTTTATTCTTCCAGTCCTAAAAAGATGGAAGCTGGGATTATTCCAGGATTATTCCAGGAATATTCCAGGATCCTCATGTTTTTCTGTTTGTTTCCAGTCAAAGCTTCACACTGAATATCAAGATGTTGTTTCTCTTATTTTTTCCTTTCATTCATCAGATTTCATTGAAATGTTGATCAGTTTTTCTCAATCACTGAACATTTTCTGTTTCTATCGGCTCCTATTTTTCTAAACATGTCAGATTTGAATATTAAATCTTCCATTTGTAAATTTGCTGCAGTTTTTCTTCATGTGTTTTAGAGAAGTAAAAAACATTGTTTTCTGCATTTGGTTCATTTGCTGCTCATTCTGTTCTTTTCCTGGTCAAATTTAAATATTTACATTAAAAAGATTTTTTCATCAACTTTGCCTTTCAGAAAGTCCTGATTTAAAGTCAAACATTCCCATCCCATGAAGGTCAGAGGTCAATGCTTTGAAGCCTAAAGTGAGAAAATCTTCATATTTTCTGTTTCATTCAGAACTTCTACCTGAAACTCAGAACCTGCAGAACATTTTTCTCTTTGGAGGAAAAATCCCAGGAACTGGAAGATCAGAGCAGAATGAAAACTGGAGATCAGTGTTGGACAGAAAAGGTCTGATCGCTGCATCTCTGCTATATTTTACATTTAAATCTGATAACAAAAGTAAACCTGTTTTTAGTGAATAAACCAACATGGATATGACCCGCCACAGCGCCAACGTGGGCCACACCTGATTCAACCCAAACCGGAAAATAAAGGATTTAATTGGAAAAAGCAAAACCCAGTAAAATCAGCAGCTGGTTGTGATTAAAATGCAGTTTGTTGCAGAGGTTCAAACTTCCTGATGGTGACCTCTCCTCCGTCCCTCACCTTGTCTGGCCGGTTTTAATCCTCACTGCAGTGTTAGACTGGAGCTCATCTCTCAGATTAACCAGATTAACACTGAGCTGCAACAGGAACCAAACGTCTCTCCTCCAACTTATTTCACTGATTAATAACAAGGTTGGATAAAAACATTGAGCTGAGCTTCTCATTCCTTAAAGAGTCATGAAGAAAGACTCACCCTGGAACTGCAGAAAAGAAGTTAGAAAGTTTAAAAATAGATGGAAAAAACTTTATAAATATATTCTAATAAGTGATTTAATTATCTATTTTTGTATCTTTTAATGTAAAAACTGTATAAAAAAGGTTTAAATGGTTAAAAATCTTCAGAATGAGCCAATTTTTAACCTGATTAATCATCACAATAATTCTTTGTTGGACCATCGCTACGCGGTACTGAGGAGGAAACTTTAAAAAAGTTTTAATGTAACTTTCTCTATGTCCTAACATGAGATAATCTGAGAGAACAAATGGAGTTCCTCTGCCTCCTCCCTGTGTTCTGCTGAATTACTCTACTGGGTCAGAAACAAGCCATCAGAACCAGAACAATTAGCCGTGAGCCTGCAAGTATTGGACATGTTTTTGTCTAAATGAGGTGATTTTATGGCTCCATTTTGCCAGATCACATAGTAGCATTTCTACCTAAAGCCAAACATTAACAGCCAATCCATGTGATCGGTATCTGTGATCGGCAGTGATCGGACCTCATGGTGATCAGAACCGGCAGGAAAAACCCTGATGGGAGCGTCTCTACCCAGGAGTAATATGATGGTTTAGAAGTTCATTGAAATCTTTTCCGTTTTGAAAGAAGCTCACATTTGGGGAACTTGTGAATGATTACATTATTTATCATACTTGGTTCTGCTTAAAATAATTCAATTCAACTGAATTATTCTATTGTCATTATTGTTCTTACATTTGGGAGATTGAACATTTCTGTTTTTATTAGGTTTTTAAAATAAAACTTTAAAAAGTTCAGAAAATAAAATCAATCTACTGAACTTTCTGATTTTATGAGGATCTGTTTGAAATGTTTGTTACAAAGTTGATTAATTTTATGTGAATTAAATTGGTGTTTAATTTGTGTTTTTAGTAATGAACTGTTACTGGATGTAATACTATTTTTATTTTTTAAAGGATTTTGACCCGTTTACTGGCCGACATTTATTCTATAAATCATTTGGTGACCAATTATAAAGTAAATGTATTGAACTAAAAATGGAATATCTAATTTCTGGAGCAGAAATATTAATCACTAATACAGTTTCCTCAAGTGACTGGAGTTTATTTATTTTTAACACAGTTTGATGAAATGGTGAAGAAAAATATAAGACAATTATAAATAAAACTGGCTCAATTTTTAAGGAAAAACTGTCATAATTGTCAGAAAAAGTCAAACAAAATTAAAAACTTTGTTTTTAAACACCTTAAATAAAATTCAACTTATAAAAAATGTAATACATCATCGTTCACCTTCTCAGATCTATCAGATCCTCATTGAACCTGATGTTTGTAGTTTTAGTCAGAAGCTCTCCCAGATGTTCCAGATGAGAAGATCTGAGCATCTGGTTTGGGAACCATGAATCCAGATCTCATCACACATATAGCAGATGAACTTCTAACTTTTTCTCCTCAGTGAGAAAAACCACTGACTGTGGCCTCAATAACTTACAATAAATTAAATCAAACGACTTCACTAAAAATACCAGAACTTCAGCTGCTGGGATCTGAACATACAGCCTCACAAATTCCTCCTTGTTGCATCTGCAGAGAAATCTACACAAGTTCATCAGTCATTTGGATCTGTCTGCAGGGGCGTCACCAGGAATCTTGGGCCCCATGACAAAAAATTAGATTGGGCCCCCCATGCAGCTGCTGTTACCATTTTTTGAGTCTATTTGACCCATAAAAAGCGTCACAATATTAAAGGCTTGTAACTGCCTTGCTTTCTTTGGTCCAAAACTGATACTAGCACAATATTTACTGCTCATGAATTTTACATGCAACAATCTGCAAGTAGGTTGCTTAAATTTTTTCTATTAATTTTAGATTATTGAAATGTCTCTCCCCATGAACAACAGTCACAGACAACATGCAAAATATACATTCCATCCATCCATCCATTTTCTGTTCACCCTTGTCCCTAATGGGGTCGGGAGGGTTGCCGGTGCCTCTCCAGCTACGTTCCGGGCGAGAGGCGGGGTACACCCTGGACAGGTCGCCAGTCTGTCGCAGGGCAACACAGAGACATACAGGACAAACAACCATTCACACACACACACACACACCTAGGGAGAATTTAGAGAGACCAATTAACCTGACAGTCATGTTTTTGGACTGTGGGAGGAAGCCGGAGTACCCGGAGAGAACCCACGCATGCACAGGGAACATGCAAACTACATGCAGAAAGACCCCGGCCGGGAATCGAACCCAGGACCTTCTTGCTGCAAGGCAACAGTGCTACCAACTGCACCACTGTGCAGCCCGTATACATTCCAGACTTCTCAAAAAAATGCTGTGTAGTTGCATTTTATTCAAGGTGCAATATATAACTTTAATCAAAAATATGTTTTCTCCATATTTGTTAAAGCTGTCACCATGTTGTGACAGTTTGCTATGAAACAGATAAAATGTGATTGGGAAAAGACAGGGGAAAATGATTTTTCACAGATTATCTTTCATACCATACTGTCACAACATAATGACAGTTTTAACAAATATGTAAAAAAGTATATATTTTCTTTATTAAACTCTCATAGTGCACCTTTAAATTCACTTAAGATAAGATAAGATAAATCTTTATTGTCATTGTCACAAGGACAACAAAATTTAAAAGGTGCCATCAGTCAGTGCATATGCTTAAAAACAAAAAATAACTGTCTCACAATTCACACACAATGTAAGAAATAACAAATAACTGGTAAGAAACCCCCCCAAAAAACTAATCGGTGTAGAAACTGTCTCTGAGACGGTTGGTTCTGGTTCTGGTTGCTCTGTATCTTCTGCCTGAAGGCAGCAGTGTGAACAGAGAATGGGGGTGAGAAGTGTCCTTTGTGATGTGTGCTTTTCTTAGACAGCGGTCGCTGTGCAGGTCCTCCAGTGAGGGGAGAGGGCAGCCAATGATTTTTTGGGCTGTATTCACAACCCTTTGGAGAGCTTTCCTTTGAGCCGTAGTGCTGCTGTTATACCAGACGCAGATACAGTAGGTCAGTATGCTCTCTATGGAGCACTTGTAGAAGGACACCAGCAGCTTCTCCTTGATGCTGTTCCTCCTGAGAACCCTCAGGAAGTTCAGTCTTTGCTGGGCCTTTTTTATCAGCTCCAAGGTGTTCATGTTCCATGTGAGGCCCTGCTCAATGTGGACCCCCAGGAAACTAAATCATAACATTTTAAAGTATGCACTTTCATTTTTTTACTTTCTTGTTACTAAATATTACAAATGTTTCCATAATTTAGTGTTAATCTAGTTTTGTCTCATCATTAATATTTGTAATTCTCCTTCCATTAAACTGTTGCTGCTCCAAACTGACCAGATCAAAATAATGTATCAGCAAATATTAGATTCATTGCATAAATCATTTATGTAAAGTAAGAAAAGTTTAGGACCCAGTTCTGACCCTTGTGGTTTTCCACAGGTAACTTCTAGTCAATCAGAATTCATATTATTTGTACATTTTGATTTCTTGAGTAACTTTTACCCAGGAATGTGAAAAGCCTCATGATTCAGAAGTAAGAAAGATAATAATTATATAAAAATATATATTGGAGACAGTATATAGGAGCTTTAGTAATAATCTATATTATAATAATGTGTGATTTCAGCTGCAGTATTGTGGTGATATCAGGAACTACTGATTATTTATTTAGATCTTTCTGATTATTTCCTGTTTGTATTTCTAGTCAGACCAGTTACTGCAGCAGGAATCAGCTGTTCTTTTCTCTGGACTCTTTTCTCCTCATGATTCCATCATGAAACATTTTCATCAGAACTTCTCTCCTTCCTCATGAAGGTTTTATCAACCTGCCTCTAATTTCACTGCAGACTTTCTGCTGCTCTGAAAGAAGAAACTAAAAATCATGTGAGTTGTGATGTCATCAGTCCCACCACATCCCTCACATTTACTTTCAGTTTAGATTCATTTTGTTGTTCATATTTTCTTCATCAACTCTTTGGATCATTTGAACAAACTGTAAGTTTTCTTTATTTTCCTTCTTGAACTTTGACCTCAGGAACTTTCTTGTTTGTTTTTGCTCTCTGATGTTTTTAGAAAACATCCACTTCTGATTTCTGGTCAAAGTTTCATCTCTTCCTTTTATTCTTCAGGATTATTAGAATATTGATGAACTGCAACCAAACAACATGAACAGCTGATGTTTCTTTGGTTTTTCTCTGATCAAACTATTTTATGTTTCTATTTGCTGGATTCAAACTTTGAGTGATGTTTCCCAAAAAAAGGATAGAAGATTAAACCATGAATTATCAGGTATCCTGACTTAATTAAACCTTGATTTGGTTTCACAAAACCAACAGCACATATGTTACATGGTAATTAATCCTCTGCCAGTAACCTGCTGCTCTTAGTTCAGCCTGGTGGCCCAAACCCATCAGAATCCAATGTGTTTGTCAGTAATTACACCTTCTTGTCTGCATGTCTTGATCTTTTTTCCCTCCCTGAAATAAAATGATGCAAATTCATTCTGGCATTCAGTCATGTACTATTATTATTTTTAACATTATGATGGTAGAAAACACTATTTTCAAGGTTATAAAGATTTATGTTACTGTTTGTTTCTGAAGACTGCTGTTCTAACCTTGTCTAAGGACACAGTGTGAAGCTGCAAAAAACCTCTGCGTATGAAAAACAACATGTTGTTAATATAAAAACAGGACATGTGGTTTGGGAGAAGGAGAAATGACGGAGAAATGAAGTTGCCCCAGTGAGCAACTCAGCTACCTGGTGCATTGCAACAGCCTGGGTTACTGATCTGTGGGAGAATGAGGGAGGAGAGCCGGCGACGCCAGCATCTCAGTGGGGAGCCAGATTCACATGACAACAATTGTTCTCACTGATAAACCTCAATGGCAAATCAAGACAGCCAAACTCATGATCAGCCAAACTTATGATCAGAGTGCAACTTCTCCAATGTTTGTTCCTTCTGCCGTTAAGTTTCAGGAACTGCAACTGAACTGTTTCTCTCAGCAAGAATCTCTTCTTGTTTGTGGTTCTGCTCACACAATATCTGAGTCTGAGTGTTTACAGCAAGGCATTTCCTTGTATGAGACAGGCAGCATCTCAATGGGCAGAACAGCTGCCAAAGTTTTCTAAAATCATGATATACCAGATAACCGCCAAGTCCAAAAAGCAGAAATCCTGTTATCAAAAGTTGAGTTATATATACACTGCTCAACAAAAATAAAGGGAACACTCAAATAACACATCCTAGATCTGAATGAAAGAAATATTCTCATTGAATACTTTGTTCTGTACAAAGTTGAATTTGCTGACAACAAAATCACACAAAAATCATCAATGGAAATCAAATTTATTAACCAATGGAGGCCTGGATTTGGAGCCACACACAAAATTAAAGTGAAATAACACTACATGCTGATCCAACTTTGATGTAATGTCCTTAAAACAAGTCAAAATGAGGCTCAGTATTGTGTGTGGCCTCCACGTGCCTGTATGACCTCCCTACAACGCCTCGGCATGCTCCTGATGAGGTGGCGGATGGTCTCCTGAGGGATCTCCTCCCAGACCTGGACTAAAGCATCCGCCAACTCCTGGACAGTCTGTGGTGCAACGTGACGTTGGTGGATGGAACGAGACATGATGTCCCAGATGTGCTCAATCGGATTCAGGTCTGGGGAACGGGCTGGCCAGTCCATAGCTTCAATGCCTTCATCTTGCAGGAACTGCTGACACACTCCAGCCACATGAGGTCTAGCATTGTCCTGCATTAGGAGGAACCCAGGGCCAACCGCACCAGCATATGGTCTCACAAGGGGTCTGAGGATCTCATCTCGGTACCTAATGGCAGTCAGGCTACCTCTGGTGAGCACATGGAGGGCTGTGCGGCCCTCCAAAGAAATGCCACCCCACACCATTACTGACCCACTGCCAAACCGGTCATGCTGAAGGATGTTGCAGGCAGCAGACCGCTCTCCACGGCATCTCCAGACTCTGTCACGTCTGTCACATGTGCTCAGTGTGAACCTGCTTTCATCTGTGAAGAGCACAAGGCACCAGTGGCGAATTTGCCAATCCTGGTGTTCTCTGGCAAATGCCAAGCGTCCTGCACGGTGTTGGGCTGTGAGCACAACCCCCATCTGTGGACGTCGGGCCCTCATACCATCCTCATGGAGTCGGTTTCTAACCGTTTGTGCAGACACATGCACATTTGTGGCCTGCTGGACGTAATTTTGCAGCTCCTCCTGTTCCTTCTTGCACAAAGGCAGAGGTAGCGGTCCTGCTGCTGGGTTGTTGCCCTCCTACGGCCTCCTTCACGTCTCCTGGTGTACTGGCCTGTCTCCTGGTAGCGCCTCCAGCCTCTGGACACTACGCTGACAGACACAGCAAACCTTCTTGCCACAGCTCGCATTGATGTGCCATCCTGGATGAGCTGCACTACCTGAGCCACTTGTGTGGGTTGTGGAGTCCGTCTCATGCTACCACGAGTGTGAAAGCACCACCAACATTCAAAACTGACCAAAACATCAGCCAGACAGCATAGGTACTGAGAAGTGGTCTGTGGTCCCAACTGCAGAACCACTCCTTTATTGAGTGTGTCTTGCTAATTGCCAATAATTTCCACCTGTTGTCTATTCCATTTGCACAACAGCAGGTGAAATTGATTGTCAATCAGTGTTGCTTCCTAAGTGGACAGTTTGATTTCACAGAAGTTTGATTTACTTGGAGTTATATTGTGTTGTTTAAGTGTTCCCTTTATTTTTTTGAGCAGTGTATATATACATCTTAAAAATCCTCAACCAACAATATGGACAGATGCAGGGTCTTCCTCTTCCCCCAGGAATTCATCATGTATCCAGATGTAAATGTCCTGGTGGGGCAGGAAGGCTCTCCTTTGCTCATTCTCCTCATCAAACCCAGATCCATAGTTTACAGTTAGGAAGACATGCAGAGAGATGATCCAAAAGTGATAGTACAATACACAGAGCAGAACGCAGAGCAGATGAGGAAAGTAATAGGAGAATAAAAGCATCTGCTTCACTGAGAAAAAGAGAAAAAAATAAACACTATCAGGTCCGCACATTATAATATTGACTTCCACTACTGATTTATAAATTTAAAGTTGTTTATTTGAGCAAATGGTTGGCATGATTATGATGGTTTTTAGTTAGAAATTGTATGAAAATTTAAATTCTGAGCAAATTATGCATTCAATCAATCGACTGTTGTTTACTATTTTAGCAGTTGTTTTATTGCCTTGAGTATGATGTTCTTCAATTCCTTATAATCTTCCATCAAAAGATGTTATTTGTTCGATGTGCGGTTTGGCGAATGTCATTTATCTAGCGTAGCATCAGTGAGTCTGTGACCGAACTCATGGTTTCTTTAAGACATTTATTAACACATATTCATCTGATTTATTTAGGCCTGGCTCAACATAGTCACAACTCCTTAGTTTGGTTTGGATTTTGTGAAACGGATAAAACTAGAACGAACTAATGTGTCAAGCTTGGGTTTATGTCTCATCCTGGATCTGAATCAGACTTTTGTAAGAGAGCTCTCCACCATTAAATTCATATACAATAGTTTCCTGCTGCTTCCTTTCAAAATAAATTTTAAAAAGTGTTTGATTCAGTCAGAATATTAGTTTTTTTCAGATCACATAAGCCACTTGTAGTCTGATTTCACTGCAGATCTTCTGCTTCCTGGTTCTTCTGCTCTGAAAGAAAAAACTACAAACCAGGTGAGCTGTCCACAAGTGGAACAAGTCAGAGTTGGGCCGGGGGGCGGGGCTAATGACCGGGTCCTTTATACACAAATAATAAAGCTCATGATAATATAACTTTAAAACAGACATGCCTGCAACAGCGGAGCTTACAAGTTTCACCAACACAGACATTGTCATTCTGAAATTCATCAATCGGACATGAAGCAAAACAAACCAAGAGACAATAGAAACATCAGGCTGCTGGTCATTAATGATGACACAACACAAATTCAAAGCAGTTCAGAACAGCGGATAGCAATCGGATCATTTTGACACTTTATCAGTTTTAACTCAGAGCCCTGAAACAACATTAACATAGCACAATTACAAATTACAAAAACGCTACAACATTAACAAAATGGAAGAGGTTTGTCCCAGTGTGAGACCTGAGAAATCGCTGATTGGACAATAGGCATTAATACGTAAATACGCTGAGTCCTACTTACGTCACCGCCATCTTGAAAGTGGCAGTGGAGAGAAAGTGCTGCATGGACTAGTTTCAACCGTTTTATAGTACAAAGTGGACCCACCTCCTTTACCTTTCACAGGTAAGAATTAAAGATAATAATATAAATTTACAAGCAGAATTTCTTGACTTTGTGGCCGGTACTGTGCATTTCTGTGGTGGAACAAACTTCCAACTTTTGTTTTTGCTCTCTGACGTTAACTTCTGATTTCAGCTCAAAGTTTCATCTCTCTGCTGTTTGAAGGTTAATTTACAAGATTAATAAATTATTGATGAACTAAAATCAAATACGACAAACAGCTGATGTTTCTTTCTTCTCTGGACAAACTGCTTCATCATTTTATTTCATGGTGTCAAACTCTGGTCTCCACCATTAAAGTTAGAAACAACAATTTCATGTTGCTTACATTTAAAATGAAAAATTATTTTTAATATTTAGTCTTAGATTCAGCCGGATTATTAAGTAGTTAATTTATGATGAAACATATAATACACTTATAGAGTTTATAATTAACTAACTAAAATACTTCCTGTTCAGGTTGAATCAGTGAATGTAAATGTTGCTCCATGTCTCCATCTAGTGGACTGATAGTAGAAGTGCAGCAGCTGATGGCAGCTTCCTCTGCCTCTCTGCTGTCTGACTGCATTCACCTGACACTGATATGAAGCAGAGAAGAAGAGCCAATCAGAGGAGGAGCAGCTGATCTTTTTCCAGCTCTAATGATGTAAAGGATGATCAGAGTTGATGTGCAGATGAATGATGTGTGTTTCCTCTGCAGGTGAAGGTAGAAAGTGTGTGTGAGCTGATGTGAATTCAGCAGCATGGATCAGTGTGAGGACAGAGAGGGGGAGTCCCTCCCTCTAAAACCACTCTGTGTGGGGAAGATGAGAGCCAGAGCAAAGGTCAGAGGTGAGGTCACCATCTCTAACTGTCCACAGCCCTTTTCACACAGCGTTCACTATATCAGGCCAGAACAGACGTGATGATGAAGCTGCTGCTGCTCCTCTTTGCTGCTTCATCCAGACTGAACAGATTAAGTTTTAATCATCATGTTTCTGTCAGGATCCATCAGAGACTCAAACCAGAACCAGAACCAGAACCCAGTTGTGTGTCCTTGAAGAGTGACAGGTCAAGTGATAAACGCATTGACTTTAAATCTCCTGGATCTCCACCATCAGAGAGGTGAGCTGTTTCTAACTGCTGTAACTGTTCAATATTTATCTGTCATTGTGGCCATGTGACAATAACATTATCATGATATTACACAGAATTTCAGGTTATTTTATTTTTATATGTATTACATCAATGACATTGATGTCTCCAAGATAACATGGTACCATGGAGACAGTGAAGTCCAAATGTATAATTGGTACTGCAAAAATTAGTGAAATAATTTCTTTGTGATAATCAGGTCCATTTAGATCTACAATCTTTACCCAGAGCTTCCCCAGGTCCATGTAGTTTAGAGTAATCTCAATATTTGATCTGATGTTTCCCTGAGATCCATTTAATCATCATTCAGGTAGTGACACTGCCCCCTACTGGCCAGTTATTGACACCATACATAAGCAATTACTGCTGATGAATAACAGGGAAAAAAAATAAGCTGAATAAATTCACTTTACAATCAGGACAAATTTGCATAAACTATTATATTTCTATAACCATTTAGCCACAAACACTTAATTGCATTTTCTTCTGTTTGGCATCAACTTAACCCTCCTGTTATGTTGCAGGTCAAATTGACCCGTTTTAAAGTTTTGTTTGTTTTTTTTAATAGTTGGAAGTATTTTCTTGCATGAAATTGTTTCTATTTGTCTTAATAGGTGCATAATAGGTAATATTAACTGAAAATGTATTCATTTTACACATTTGCAACCCCGGCTGCGTCTACTTTTTACATAAATAGTGTTTGGGTCAATTTGACCTGGCAGTCAAGTTAAAGTGCAAAAAAAGATTAAAAAATGTCCAATTGTCCAATATCCACATACATACATGCACACACACATAAGCTTCTCACTATTCTTTTAACTTCACTAGGAAACTGAGCCAACCATGAGAAACAACTCATTTAAAGTTTAACTCACTTTCACACAAACACAAAGAGCCTAGCATAAATGTTTGGCTGTTGAACTGGACCGTTCAAGCTAATTTTCTATTAGCAGCTTTACAAATCTTTTACATTAAATTTACATTACCAAGGTACATTAAGACAAACTTTTATCTTGGATTTTTTCTATTCTTCTTTTTTTTCTCTCTCCCTGAAGGATAAGTCATTTTTGAGACATTGTTTTGCTAACTTAACTTCTGACCAAAGCTTTGGACGTTTGGATGCTCACTGCACGGCAGCTCATGTTACCGGCGAAGCATGTGGTACTTACTGTGGCCACCATTGGGCCCCAAGAGCAATATATTTGTTTTCTTTTTATCAATAAAATAATGATTTCTACATACATTATCAAATATATATTACTGTAAAAAACAAATCACTTCAAAGTGAAATTGTGTGTTTTTGATGTTATGATGACAGAAATTATTACTAAAAAATATATATAAATATATCAGTTCCACTGAGGAGACCCCTTAGTGGTGTTGGGGCCCTAAGCAGCTGCTTAGTTTGCTTATGCATTGGGCTGGCCCTGACTGTATGCAAGCGTTTAGCTTGAAAAGCTAGCTGAAAAGTTCCTTTGTTAGTAATTCTATCACCAGGAGAAATTACAAGTTTTTTGTAGTATGTTTAATGTCTGCTAAAAAGTTATTTTTGAAAGGTATTATTAATCTGACAAGCCACATCAGGAATTATGTCCTAATTTATTGATACAGATTGTATGGCATTCACATGGACGTTTTGGCTTTATTCTTGGCACAGAAAAGGAAAAGATTTTCCAGTAACTGTGGGTGCATTAGCGCCTCCCACTCCTCCTTGTCCCCACCAACTTGCATGATAAAGTTACACCGTTGTGTGTGTGTGTGGTGGGGGGGGGGGGGGTGTATGTATGTAAGTAGGTATGTATGTAGGGGTGTGTGTGTGTGTGTATGTATGTGATTAATTGTCTTAAAAATATTGCGAGAAATGATAATATTATTTGAAGACCATTTTAATCTGCTATGTAATGATAATGACATAATGAGGCATCCTGCCAAAAATAATTAATATTACTTTATTACTTTATTTTCAAAACAACACTTAATACTGGAACTGGTAAACAAAATGAACAAAACAACCAAAAATAAAATGGACTCTCAGTCTGCGTTAACAAAAAAAAATGCTCTTGAATAAAAATTAAACACAACATAAAACCAAAGTGGAAATAAAAACTACATTCAACCAAGAGCACAGATTATGAAGTATGTATACTATATTGTCCTTGATAATTATAAGATAAGATAGATAAGATAAATCTTTATTGTCATTGTCACAAGGACAACGAAATTCAAAGGGTGCCATCAGTCGGTGCATATGCCCAAAAACAAACAATAACTGTCTCACAATTCACAACGCAAGAATCAACAAACAACTGGCAAAAAAAAAAAGTAAGAATAGCCACATTCTCACATACATCATTATGATGATTAATGGTTGTTTTTGATTGCATTTAGTTTTGTTATTGCTATCGGGTAGAAACTGTCTCTGAGACGGTTGGTTCTGGTTCTGGTTGCTCTGTATCTTCTGCCTGAAGGCAGCAGTGTGAACAGAGAAGGTCCGGGGTGAGAAGTGTCCTTTGTGATGTGTTGTGCTTTTCTTAGACAGCGGTCGCTGTGCAGGTCCTCCAGTGAGGGGAGAGGGCAGCCAATGATTTTTTGGGCTGTATTCACAACCCTTTGGGGAGCTTTCCTTTGAGCCGTAGTGCTGCTGTTATACCATATGCAGATACAGTAGGTCAGTATGCTCTCTATGGAGCACTTGTAGAAGGACACCAGCAGCTTCTCCTTGATGCTGTTCCTCCTGAGAACCCTCAGGAAGTTCAGTTATTAGATTTAGATAGAGTAGATGGACATATCCGACTACCTGATGCAGTAGTTCACTCCTCCCTTACACTAAGGAAATGAGGAAGGGAGTCAGTGAAAAGCACAGGAGTTGAGCCTTTTTTCATCCAGAGTCATCAATAGAAAGAGGAAAAGGCAGGAAGAAACGATAAAGGTGATGAATTAAAATGAGGTTGATCATTTTCATTTATCATTCGATTAATTGATTTATTGTTTATTGTGACAGGGCTTTGTATGTATATCTGTGTATGTGTGTGTGTATCTGACAACAGTTAAATAATTCCATCATAGGATTGCATTGTAAACCTGAAAACATTCAAAAATCAGCATAAAGCTTAAATCGCAATCATTGAAAAATCTTAAAAAATATCAAAATCCAAATCATTTGAAGACAGAAAACGAAAATTTTTCTTGAATTTTGTGGACTTTTGAAGATTTTATGGGGCTAAACTTTGCATAAAAGCTAAAATATTTCAAAAAGTACAGTAGTAAAATTTAGCAAAAGATATAGCACAGTTCTGCAGAAGGAGCCGAACATTTTGATAGATACATTGAAAAAAATAGTTAAAGTTTGCAGAAGTAAAGACCAAAAATCATCAACAGGATCTTAATAATGCATTCTCACTGATAGAAGAACATCAGTGAATAAAACAGGTCTGTTTAGATCCACATTCTTTACCCAGTGCATATCCGGGTCCATCTAGTAAACAGAAATATCAATATCTGATCTGATGTTTTACTGAGATCAATTTAATCATCATTCTTATAGTGATACTCCCCCTACTGGCCAGATATTGAGACCATAAGTAAAATAATACTGCTAGTGAATTACAGGAAACAAAATATTTAACCAGAATTAACATACATTTCTGCTATAACCTCTAAAATATATGTAAAGAATAAACAAATAAGGACATAGATATATTAAGTATTATACTGACATGAGACTTGAAGCACAAATATTTAAATGTGTTTTATCCTTTTCTCCATCAAACTATTTTCTTCCAGATGAAACAGACTCATTTATTTAGTTTAAGATTAATATTAACACACAAACATGAAGGCAGAAGTGAATTTCTTTTCTAGGTTGATATTTGGATTGTTCTTTAAATCTGACAGATTAATACTGAAAGAAAAAAAGTTTTAAATTAATTTCATGATTTCAGGTTCAACTCTGAGCTTCAAACATTATCCAACATGGTGGATTATCTCATGTGGATCTCATCCAGAACCAGATGGTTTATAATTGACCATCTGGTTCTGAATGAAGCTCCATCAGATTCTCCTCTCAGTCATTTCAAATCAACATGTTTGTTTCAGAATCAGATCTTTCTGCTCTTTAAACAAGGCTGGACATTATTCAGGAGGATCAATGATCAGGAACATGTTGGAGGATTGGACCGGTTCTGATGGGAATAATTTAAAACATCTGGTTGATGATCTGTTTGTGGAGTAGATTAAAAAATAATCTACTCCACAGAAGATTCTTAACATGAGTTTTTCTATCAGGATCCATCAGAGACTCAAACCAGAACCAGAGTCCAGCTGTGTGTCCATGAAGAGCAACAGGTCAAATGATAAACACATTGACTTTAAATCTCCTGGATCTCCACCATCAGAGAGGTGAGATGTTTCTAACTGCTGTAACTGTACGAACTGTTCAGTCTAAAAAGTTTTTATTTCAAATGTGTTTGTTGTGAGCTCAGCTCATTTCCCAGCATTTCTATGTTCATATGTGAAATCAGGGGCTCATCTACATACTTTCTGAGGTGTATGCAAACATGTTATCGGCGCATAGGCGCCGGAACAATGGGGACCAGAGGGCCATTGGCCCCACACTTTACAACCCTGGCCTGCCCGTCGGCTGGTCCCACCAGACATTTACACAGGCGGGCAAATCACTCGGGCAATCCGTGACTGACATGAGTCTGTGTTTATATACAGACAGAGGTACAGACTAAACCTACAGCACTGAGATCTGGACCAAATTTAAGGCTCCAGATCATAACAGTCACCCAAAGGTTTACACACATGCGGCAGCTTTGGGTCGGGTTGGGATCGTGAACCGGCCTCACATCTGAAAAAAGGCTTGAACTTTGATCAATTCTGCCTAAAAATTAAATGAGATTTCTGTATTTGTCACCATATATAGCACTGTGACAATGTTTTCTTTCTAATGGCATTGGGGTGACAAAAAATAAAAAGAACATCAGGCCATGTCCGTTTACGGGTCCGGACCAAATGCTCCCCCACACTTTGCGTAGAGCAGATCATTTTTGCTCAGGTTGAAAAATAATAGCATTATTCTTTTTTTCTTCTTTGCTCTTCCAAAAGCCAATCAGCCATCAGTAGCCATAAATATCAATTTGGAACAAACTTCCAGAAAACTGTAAAACAGCTGAAACACTGACTTCTTTTAAATCTCAACTAAAAACCCACCTGTTTAGGATTGTATTTGAAATGTAATCAATTACAAATTTATTGATGGAACCTGACTTAATGCTGTGTTTTGATTATTGATTCTATATTGCTTTGTGTTTCTGTGTTTGTAATGATGTAAAGCACTTTGAAATGCCTTGCGGCTGAAATGTGCTATACAAATAAAATTTGATTGATTCATTGATTGATTTAATTAAAACAGAAAAGAATTTTTTTTTATTTTTTATTATCTAATAAAAATGTTGTTACTATTAACAACATTTAGGAGTAATAAAAAAGTTATATTGTGTCAAAACATCTTGTAGGTAGCGAGTCTGTGTGAGTCTGTGGGGGTGAATACGCCAAAGCCTAAATGTTATTGATCAGTTTACTTTTGTAAATTTGGCAACTTGGCTCTTTTTCTGTAAGCTAAAAATGAATGAGTGGAGTTTGAATCCTCCCGTAGTTCTAAGAGCGGTCGTTTGGATCCTGCCAGAGCTTTTTACTGTGTGCACAGTTCTGGCGGTTTGCTGGTTTATGAGCTTTTTGTGTGTGTGTGTGGTTTGGTGAACTGAAGAGCTGACGGGTCACCCGGTTGGACAACTGTTTCACCGGGTGCTGGTGCATTCATACCAATGATGTAATGATGACAAAACCTTCATACAAACACAGTGTTTTAATACCGTCGATCTCTGTATTCAGCTGTTCTTAGGTCGGTTGCAGGTATTTATCCCCTTTTACATTTTTCCAGACTCCTTTTCGGAAAATGAAATAAAGTCCATTCCGCCATCTAAATGCTCTGTGTAAAGCTGCCTTCTGCATGTTCCCCACCGACAACTTATTTTCCACCAGATCACTATGACTGCAGCGCATGGTAGACCCAAAAACATTGTCCTCCAGTTAAGGGATGTTTACTGTTTACTTTGGGACAAACCCACTGAATTTATTGACACGTGCCATCATATCAATTGAACAAGTGTGCGCGCCTGACATTCAAAGTGCGTAACAGAGGTGACGAAACACCCATAGCTCCCCCACCTCAAAAATGAATCCGGCGCCACTGCTTCGGCGACTCCCCACACCACCCCCCACTATGACATAAACTTGTACAACTCATCTTTAATTAAAGTATCAATATAATAAAAGTACATATATGTGAATAAATTGCTGCCTACAGTGCAATTAAAAAAGAATGAAACAAAAGACAGGGCAATATTTCATCATTTAATATATAAGTGAGCCAAAGAGCCACTTCTGTTAGCCTGTGTCTAGAACCGCCTATGGGCTGCATGTTTTCTTTCATTCTTATAGCTTGATAGGAAGTCTTATCCAATCTGGTCACCCACATTAATACAATGGTGAAATAATATTGACCACAAAACACTATATTTATAAGAAATATCAATGATTTTTCCTACACAATCCTAATAAACGGTTTCACTTCACAATATTTATTAATTTATTTATTAATCTATTAATCTATTTGTATGATTTGTTCTTTAAATTGCCATTTATATTATTTTTCGGTCTCAGGAAATGATTGAGGGATGAAGAGACTGATGTCTGGTTCTTTAGGTTATGATGGGTATGCGGTGTTCCTCTCCAAATCCATTCTGTCTGATATCAAACAGTCCAGTGTACGCCACTGAATATCTCTGTGTTACAGGCCCTGCCTTTCCCTAGGGGGGGCGGTGGAGAGCAATGGATAGGAGCAGGAAGAGAAGAGTGGAGTGTGTTAGCTTGAGAGACTCGAGCTGTGGAGTAGTTGTTGTTGCTCACCTTGCCAAGAGGAAGAAAGTTCTACAAGCTTTCATCTGCCTCTTCCTTGTTTTGCTGCCAGCAGAGCAGGACCTATGAGCTTGTTACCAGCAAACAAGCCAAAGTAGACACCAGCCTGTTCTGGACTTACTTAGGTAACACTGGGGGCTCGCTCCGGGATCACTCTGCTAGAAAAAAAAGAAAGCAAAAGAAACGGGGTGGGGAATGGCAAGAAATGGATGAAGCAAGCTGAAAGAACTTTGTGGGAGTTCCCAAGATGGCTGTGACTGGCGCCAATGCTGCTGCCGAAGTATCAACGCACTTGGAGGGAAGGAGCCAAAGAGTAAGCTTAAACCCCTTCCTGATGGATATAGAAGAGACCCGACAGGACAATGCGGGTTTGTGTGATGAAATGGAGTAGCGTGGTGATGATCAGCGGGTGACGAGTATGGAATTAATTCCAGCCGCGAGCGAAGCTGCTGATTACGCTCTACCATGGCCGCTTACCCCGCCGCCATCAGAACATTACAACCCCTTTAACAAACTGCGGTGAGACTTTAGCCCATTTCTATCCAAGTCATGGTGGCGCTGGAAACGTAGCATCCACGCCTCATGTGACGACATGTTATATGGATAATAAGGCTGATAGCCGAGGTGTACGTGCTGTTGACAGATTTCCTCTTTCCCCGCTTACTGCACCGAACTGGGAACGCTGTGTAGCTTCATCTCTGACCAACACGGTACCACTTATTCATCAGTCAGAGGGGTTTGGCCACACACTACAAATTTGTCCACCTGCACGACTGGATTTCCCTCACATGCGCGGAGGCTCCATACATCATGTTGTAGCACCATTTGGCAGAGTAGAGAACAACCACAGATTTTGTATTTCACCCCAGCTGCAAAATACAGTCTGTGATCAGCACTCCGGTTCCTTTAATCTTGTGCATGGATTGAATGACATAGGCAGCAGTGAGTGTCAAACATGTAATGAGAAGATTCCAATACTGCGGCCAGGCCATTTTGATGGAACAGGTTCATGGAAAGGCTTCTTTTACCAGTTTGAATGCTGTGCTAAGGCTAATCACTGGACTGAAAAGACGGAAGCTGTCCAGTTAAGGTTCTGCCTCACTGGTCCGGCTGGAGCCATTGTCCATAAGAATCCCAGATCAGCTGATTGGAGCTATCGGCAGATTGTTGAGGAGGTCGAAGCTGCTTACGGACCTTGTTCGGAACATGCTGCAGCTATTGGCATCAAACTGAAGCAAAGAGTCAAGAAAACTGGAGAAGCTCTACATGTACTAAGAGATGGCATCTATGAAAAGGTCTCTGTTGTTTATGCCAACTGTACAGAGAGGGAGCAAGATCACATCAGTGTGGAGATTTTCTTTAATGCTCTAGCAGACCCTGATCTGATCCAAAAACTGTTAGGAGCGACCGTGCACCCTTGCATTGGATAATGGAATAGCCCAAAGATATGAAGCGACAAGGATGGCTGCCCGTGCGGTCACACAATTGATGCAGCCCACCACACACAACTTGACATCTCAGGGGGCCAGGTTACCAATGGTGCATGAGGGCTGCGACCTGTCCCAGTGGGAGCCATCCGAGAAACATCGACAGCAATCCATCTCAAGTAAGAACAAACAATTAAGAATGCGTACCCACTGCCTCTGATTCAAGAGTCTCTGGACACCCTCTCCACTGTGAAGTTCTTCATCACACTCAACCTAACATCTGGATACTGGCAAGTGGAAATGACACCTCAGGCAAGAAGAACCGCTGCATTCTGCACACGTAAAGGGCTTTTTGAATGGAACGTGATGCCTTTTGGACTGTGTAATGCTCCAGCCACTTTCCAAAGGCTCATGGACCGTGTCCTGACAGGGTTGCAATGGGAGACCTGTTTGGTCTATCTCGATGACATTATAGTTCTAGGACAAAACACTGGTCAGATGTTGGAATGACTGGAGCATGTGTTCACCAGGCTGCGTGCAGCTAAGCTCAAGCTCAAACCCTCCAAATGCTGCCTGTTTTGGGATCAAGTAATTTTTCTAGGCCACAAAGTTTCGGCTGAATTTGTTGCCACAGACCCCCAGAAGATTCAGCAGATACAGGAGTGGCCCATGCCTCAAAACGTGGGGGAGGTGCGGCAGTTTATGGGGCTGGTTTCATATTATCGCAGTTATGTGGAAAATTTTGCCACCATTGCCAAGCCACTCCACGAGCTCACCAAAAAGTATGCACGTTTTACTGGACAACTCAATGCCAGGAGGCTTTTGAAGAACTCAGACGACGCCTAACATCAGTGCCTGTCCTCGGCTACCCTCTGGATAGCGGTGAGTTGCTCCTTGATGGTGATGCCAGTGACTGTGGTATTGGTGCTGCTCTCTCTCAAATACAGGAGGGGGAGGAGAGAGTCCTGGCATATGGCAGCAGATATCTGTCGGCTACCAAGAAGAACTACTGCACCACCAGACAGGAACTCTTAGCTGTGGTGTTCACCTCACACTTCAGA
>NC_040235.1:5110885-5135647 GCF_001444195.1 Xiphophorus couchianus | reverse complement strand
TAATACATATTCCAATAAACTAAATGAAGACTCACCAGAGCTTCTTCGCTTTTCTTCAACATCAGCGGCACCGCCATCCTCCTGAAAGAAAGAAGAGAAGAGAAGAGAATAGAAGAGAAGAGAAGAAGAGAGAGAGAAGAGAAGAGAAGAGAGAAGAGAAGAGAAGAGAAGAGAGAAGAGAAGAGAAGAGGAGAAGAGAAGAGAAGAGAAACAGAAGAAAGAGTAGAGAACAGAAGAGAAGAGGAGAGAAGAGAAGAGAAGAGAACAAATAGAAGAAATAGAAATAAAGAAGAGAACATAATAGAATATAAGATAAATAGAATAGAAAATAAATAAATAATATAACATCATATAATATAATATAACATAATATAATAATATATATAATATAATATAATATATATAATATAATATAATTAACATGTTAAGTGGTCAGTATGATCAGGTGTTGTGTAGCCGTTGCTAAAGGCTAATTTTGCTGCTGTTTCAGCCTCATTGTGATGAAGTAAAACATTGTGACTAGAGTAACTAACTTTTAGACAAAGTTAGTAGTAACATTTTGAACTGTGAGTATTCCAGAATTAAAACGGTTTAACCAAAAATATTTCGTTATACATGTGAAAGTAAAGTGACAGCAAGATATTATAAACAAACAATGTTCATGGCAACATTCCTGACAGGCTGTTTACCTCTTTCACATGGAGTTTCTGACTCCTGTTGCCTTTAAGCCCTCTGAGCCTTAAAGGGGGGCCTTCAAAATAAAAGCACGCGAGTGAGTGGAAGATTTCAAAATTCTTCGCAACTTCGGTGAAATTATTAGGTGAGACGAATGTGACTGTCACCAGTATTGGGGGGGTGATACGTCCCCCGGTTCCTCTGCCTATGGAAAAATAACATTTTATTGATAAAGTAGAGGGATGATATCAGCCCATCAGATGGTTTAGAAGAGGGAGAGGAAGCATCATGGGACTGCAGAGGTCCTTCACCTGATCCTGGTTGTTGGGACAAGAACTTTGTTACTGAACTTAAGGACATTTTTCATGTTTCTGTACGTAAGTAGATTTAATGGTGGGAACTTTTACTCCACTACATTTTACAGTATCTGTACTTTCTACTTCACTACATTTCTATAAAGCGTTGCGTTACAAGTTACATCCAAGTCGCTTTGCTCTTTTTGATTTGTTCTTTAGTTTGAAAGTAATCAATGATTCTGGTGCTGCCTTTGCCTCCCTGATATCATGAACTGCTAGCTTTCAAAAATTCACCATCAAATCTGAAAAACATATCGAGGAAAGTTAAGCTGCTAAACGCTGTCTGAGTTTTGGGTGTTAAACTGATTTAGGTTAGAGAAGTTTTATGTAATCTTACCAGCTTCTAGTTTAAATCGACTGCAATAAATAAAACAATTAAATAGTTGTAAGCAGCTGAACTGGCAGTAACATTGATTACTGCGGTCGGGGCGCATGGAGCGCAGCGTCTCCTGCCATGAATGTCCCAGTAACGTTAAACTCCTCCACATCCTGGTTACTGAATTAATGTGAATAATCTCCATCTCATATTTACATTTACAGTCATATTCAATAAATTAGAATATTGGTTCCCATGAGGCTCGTTGGTAGGATTTTAAAACAATTTAAGCAGATATTAAACATATTTTTCATCAGACCCAAATTTCTACATTAAGGTTTTTTATTGGTCTGTAATCTGATCAGAAATGTCATGTTTTCATTAACTGTAAGTGTCAGGAAACGTGTGTGAGGTAGTGAAGGCAGCAGGCGGGAGACCCAGGATGTGAAGAAATAAATGTTTTTAATGAAAAATGTCCAAAAATTACTCAGTCCACCAAATCCAAAAGCCGGGCAGCACGGCCGGGCGGAGCCTGGGCTGGACGCCGGTAGCAACCGGTACATGAAGGATGAGACGAGAGACTGGGCACACAGACTATAGGGAACAGGAAGCCAGGTGAGACGAGGACCCAACAGAGACACAAGTGACACTAAATACACAGAAGGTAATCGGGGAATGAGACACACCTGGGAATCATCAAAGGGAGGACAGGACAGAGACTCAAAATGAACACAGATCATGACAGTAAGCAACAAATCATGATAATTTATAAATAAAAGCTTTAAAACAGTTTGTGGGGAATTAATCTGTATGATGTGTTTAACTTGTGAGCCGAGTTACTGAAATACATTTTATAAATATTCTAATTTACTGAAAATGATTGTAGTTAAGGACTGTTAGAGAGACGCAGGTCATCCTGATATTCTGATGCATAGAATCACAAATCTAAATCTAAACTGTCACAGAGAGTAAACACAAAAAACATGATTTATCTGCAGCTTTAAATGGCTCATTACTGATGTAGTACAATTAATGTGATCGGTACACTTAATGATATTGTATTAACCATTAGGTAAAACATTCAGCAAGTACTTTTACTTTTAATAATTTAAATATTTTAAATACTTAATCAAGTAAAAATGTTAATGTGGTTCTTTTACTAGAGAACATTTTTGTCTGTTTATTTGTACTTTTACTTCAGTACATTGTTTGAGTTCTTTCTCCACCTCTGGTGAGCAGCCAGTAGGTGGCGCTAGAGTCAGGAGGAGGCAGCCTGGAGAAAAGGCTGTTCCTCCCTGATCTGTTTCCAAGCAGTCAGAGTGTAGAAGTTGAGAGCTGGAGAAGTTTCCTCCTGTTGCTGCAGCAGCAGAGATGTTCTGCTTCATGGACTAAATCAGGTTGGAAAGAGGAGAGATCTTTACTGAGCTGCTGGATAAAAGCTTCTGAAACATTTCAACTCTTTCTGGAAACTAATGAGACATAAAAACAATGGATGTTTTTACCATCCAGACCTTTAGAACCAGTTCAGGTCAATAATTTATTCTTCTTCTTATAAGCTTCTTCTTGGCCTCTGATTGCAACAGCAGGACAATCCAACATTTTAGTCTGACTTCATCTGGAAATATTTCTTTGACCCTGAATCAGTTTGAAGGCAGGCCAGCTCCTCATCAGAGCTGAGATCTTCTCTGTCCTCCATGCTGGAAATGTACAAGTCCAGCAGCTCCTGATCAGTGACATCAGAGCGTGACATCATCAGTAGAACGATGATGTCATTTCCCTCTCAGAGCAGCTTGGAAATCTGAGAGGAAAGATGCAAACAAAGACTCTCTGGACTGTTGGATCTGCTGGTTCTGGTTCCAGATGCTCCTTGGACACTTTCACAAGCCATTACTGCAGCTGCTGGATTCAGGATGCTGCTTCTTCTTCTTGGTCTCATTGTAAATGTGTGCAGCAGCGCCACCTGGTGGTGTTGGTTGGTAGAGGAAGTGCTGAAAGGTTGGAGGTGTTTGTCAGAGGTGTGTGATGATGGAAGCCTCTCCCTGGTTTGTGAGTCTGAGCTCAGAGATCAAATCTGATTCTTGTTGAACTCTTTGTTGAATGTGATGCAGCTTCTCCTTTTTAATGTTTGTATTTCTGGATATTACAGTGAGGCCACAGCAGGTTTTCAGCAGCAGGGCTGTTTAGTGTTTCATTCCTTCATCTGTGTGTGGGAGTGTGGATGGAACAGGTATCCAGGTGTTGTGTCAGAGTTTAGATTGATTGTATTTTAATGCTGATTATTAAATCAGGTTGAGCTTCCAGAAATGTTTCCTTAGTTTCCTGATGTCCTTTTAGGCTTCAGTGAGTTTCTTCAGGTTGTTACTGAGGGATTTCCTTTCTCCTCTCTGTTGGAGCTTTTCCTGTGTTTGGAGAAATGAGTTGTGCTGCAGCAGCACCAACTGTCCTTCCTACATCCACTGCAGTTTGCAATCCAAATGTTGGACTGTTCCTGTCTCAGTGGAGGACAATGTGTGTCTGAGAGACATGTAATGTCCATGTTTGCTGCTGAAAGAGACTGATGGTCTGACCCCCCTCCTCCTTTCAGGGTGGAGCCTGCTGGAGTCCCATTCTTGACACCAGGTGTGAGGAAGTGTAAGTGTGTTTTTCATCTGATTCATGACAACAAAGCAGCTCACATTCAACCATCTTCAAACTGTCACATCACTCATTCAGGAGTCATCATCAAAGTGTCAATAAATGATCAATAACTGCAGCTGGATTGTGTTTGTTCTCTCCATCAGATTCCTGTCAACTCACCATCGACACAAACACAGTGAACAGAAACTCAAACTGTCTGAAGACACAGGAAGGTGACATATGTGAAGGAGCTTCAGTCATATCCTGATCATCCAGACAGATTTGATTGTTATCATCAGCTGCTGTGTAGAACTGGTTGACTGGTCGCTGTTACTGGGAGGTTGAGTGGAGAGGAAGTTATATATCAGTGAGTTACAGAAGAATCAGGAGGAAAGGAACAGTAGAGACTGTTGGTTTGGATAATGATCATTCCTGGAGTCTGAGCTGCTCTGATGTTGGTTACTCTGTCTGGCACAATGACATAGAAACTCGTTCTCTTCCTCCTCTGTTCTAACAGAGTAGCAGTGTATGTGGACTGTCCTGCTGGCATTCTGTCCTTCTACAGAGTTTCCTCTGACTCACTGATCCTCCTCCACCTTCAACACCACATTCACTGAACCTCTGTTCCTTTTGGGTTCGTGGCTCAGGTCGGTTCCTCAGTGTTTCTGTGCTGATTTGAGTCTAAAGAGTCTAAAGATTTTCCTCCTGTCAGAGAAACTCTCTCACTGTTGAACAGATAGTTCAGTCTCTACAATCTGTTTCTTGATGAAACAATTTGATTGAATCCTTGGAAACTTTTATTCTTCCAGTCCTAAAAAGATGGAAGCTGGGATTATTCCAGGATTATTCCAGGAATATTCCAGGATCCTCATGTTTTCTGTTTGTTTCCAGTCAAAGCTTCACACTGAATATCAAGATGTTGTTTCTCTTATTTTTTCCTTTCATTCATCAGATTTCATTGAAATGTTGATCAGTTTTTCTCAATCACTGAACATTTTCTGTTTCTATCGGCTCCTATTTTTCTAAACATGTCAGATTTGAATATTAAATCTTCCATTTGTAAATTTGCTGCAGTTTTTCTTCATGTGTTTTAGAGAAGATAAAAAACATTTTTTTCTGCATTTGGTTCATTTGCTGCTCATTCTGTTCTTTTCCTGGTCAAATTTAAATATTTACATTAAAAAGATTTTTTCATCAACTTGCCTTTCAGAAAGTCCTGATTTAAAGTCAAACATTCCCATCCCATGAAGGTCAGAGGTCAATGCTTTGAAGCCTAAAGTGAGAAAATCTTCATATTTTCTGTTTCATTCAGAACTTCTACCTGAAACTCAGAACCTGCAGAACATTTTTCTCTTTGGAGGAAAAATCCCAGGAACTGGAAGATCAGAGCAGAATGAAAACTGGAGATCAGTGTTGGACAGAAAAGGTCTGATCGCTGCATCTCTGCTATATTTTACATTTAAATCTGATAAAAAAGTAAACCTGTTTTTAGTGAATAAACCAACATGGATATGACCCGCCACAGCGCCAACGTGGGCCACACCTGATTCAACCCAAACCGGAAAATAAAGGATTTAATTGGAAAAAGCAAAACCCAGTAAAATCAGCAGCTGGTTGTGATTAAAATGCAGTTTGTTGCAGAGGTTCAAACTTCCTGATGGTGACCTCTCCTCCGTCCCTCACCTTGTCTGGCCGGTTTTAATCCTCACTGCAGTGTTAGACTGGAGCTCATCTCTCAGATTAACCAGATTAACACTGAGCTGCAACAGGAACCAAACGTCTCTCCTCCAACTTATTTCACTGATTAATAACAAGGTTGGATAAAAACATTGAGCTGAGCTTCTCATTCCTTAAAGAGTCATGAAGAAAGACTCACCCTGGAACTGCAGAAAAGAAGTTAGAAAGTTTAAAAATAGATGGAAAAAACTTTGTAAATATATTCTAATAAGTGATTTAATTATCTATTTTTGTATCTTTTAATGTATAAAACTGTATAAAAAAGGTTTAAATGGTTAAAAATCTTCAGAATGAGCCAATTTTTAACCTGATTAATCATCACAATAATTCTTTGTTGGACCATCGCTACGCGGTACTGAGGAGGAAACTTTAAAAAAGTTTTAATGTAACTTTCTCTATGTCCTAACATGAGATAATCTGAGAGAACAAATGGAGTTCCTCTGCCTCCTCCCTGTGTTCTGCTGAATTACTCTACTGGGTCAGAAACAAGCCATCAGAACCAGAACAATTAGCCGTGAGCCTGCAAGTATTGGACATGTTTTTGTCTAAATGAGGTGATTTTATGGCTCCATTTTGCCAGATCACATAGTAGCATTTCTACCTAAAGCCAAACATTAACAGCCAATCCATGTGATCGGTATCTGTGATCGGCAGTGATCGGACCTCATGGTGATCAGAACCGGCAGGAAAAACCCTGATGGGAGCGTCTCTACCCAGGAGTAATATGATGGTTTAGAAGTTCATTGAAATCTTTTCCGTTTTGAAAGAAGCTCACATTTGGGGAACTTGTGAATGATTACATTATTTATCATACTTGGTTCTGCTTAAAATAATTCAATTCAACTGAATTATTCTATTGTCATTATTGTTCTTACATTTGGGAGATTGAACATTTCTGTTTTTATTAGTTTTTAAAATAAAACTTTAAAAAGTTCAGAAAATAAAATCAATCTACTGAACTTTCTGATTTTATGAGGATCTGTTTGAAATGTTTGTTACAAAGTTGATTAATTTTTATGTGAATTAAATTGGTGTTTAATTTGTGTTTTTAGTAATGAACTGTTACTGGATGTAATACTATTTTTATTTTTTAAAGGATTTTGACCCGTTTACTGGCCGACATTTATTCTATAAATCATTTGGTGACCAATTATAAAGTAAATGTATTGAACTAAAAATGGAATATCTAATTTCTGGAGCAGAAATATTAATCACTAATACAGTTTCCTCAAGTGACTGGAGTTTATTTATTTTTAACACAGTTTGATGAAATGGTGAAGAAAAATATAAGACAATTATAAATAAAACTGGCTCAATTTTTAAGGAAAAACTGTCATAATTGTCAGAAAAAGTCAAACAAAATTAAAAACTTTGTTTTTAAACACCTTAAATAAAATTCAACTTATAAAAAATGTAATACATCATCGTTCACCTTCTCAGATCTATCAGATCCTCATTGAACCTGATGTTTGTAGTTTTAGTCAGAAGCTCTCCCAGATGTTCCAGATGAGAAGATCTGAGCATCTGGTTTGGGAACCATGAATCCAGATCTCATCACACATATAGCAGATGAACTTCTAACTTTTTCTCCTCAGTGAGAAAAACCACTGACTGTGGCCTCAATAACTTACAATAAATTAAATCAAACGACTTCACTAAAAATACCAGAACTTCAGCTGCTGGGATCTGAACATACAGCCTCACAAATTCCTCCTTGTTGCATCTGCAGAGAAATCTACACAAGTTCATCAGTCATTTGGATCTGTCTGCAGGGGCGTCACCAGGAATCTTGGGCCCCATGACAAAAAATTAGATTGGGCCCCCCATGCAGCTGCTGTTACCATTTTTTGAGTCTATTTGACCCATAAAAAGCGTCACAATATTAAAGGCTTGTAACTGCCTTGCTTTCTTTGGTCCAAAACTGATACTAGCACAATATTTACTGCTCATGAATTTTACATGCAACAATCTGCAAGTAGGTTGCTTAAATTTTTTCTATTAATTTTAGATTATTGAAATGTCTCTCCCCATGAACAACAGTCACAGACAACATGCAAAATATACATTCCATCCATCCATCCATTTTCTGTTCACCCTTGTCCCTAATGGGGTCGGGAGGGTTGCCGGTGCCTCTCCAGCTACGTTCCGGGCGAGAGGCGGGGTACACCCTGGACAGGTCGCCAGTCTGTCGCAGGGCAACACAGAGACATACAGGACAAACAACCATTCACACACACACACACACCTAGGGAGAATTTAGAGAGACCAATTAACCTGACAGTCATGTTTTTGGACTGTGGGAGGAAGCCGGAGTACCCGGAGAGAACCCACGCATGCACGGGAGAAACATGCAAACTACATGCAGAAAGACCCCGGCCGGGAATCGAACCCAGGACCTTCTTGCTGCAAGGCAACAGTGCTACCAACTGCACCACTGTGCAGCCCGTATACATTCCAGACTTCTCAAAAAAATGCTGTGTAGTTGCATTTTATTCAAGGTGCAATATATAACTTTAATCAAAAATATGTTTTCTCCATATTTGTTAAAGCTGTCACCATGTTGTGACAGTTTGCTATGAAACAGATAAAATGTGATTGGGAAAAGACAGGGGAAAATGATTTTTCACAGATTATCTTTCATACCATACTGTCACAACATAATGACAGTTTTAACAAATATGTAAAAAAGTATATATTTTCTTTATTAAACTCTCATAGTGCACCTTTAAATTCACTTAAGATAAGATAAGATAAATCTTTATTGTCATTGTCACAAGGACAACAAAATTTAAAAGGTGCCATCAGTCAGTGCATATGCTTAAAAACAAAAAATAACTGTCTCACAATTCACACACAATGTAAGAAATAACAAATAACTGGTAAGAAACCCCCCCAAAAAACTAATCGGGTAGAAACTGTCTCTGAGACGGTTGGTTCTGGTTCTGGTTGCTCTGTATCTTCTGCCTGAAGGCAGCAGTGTGAACAGAGAATGTCCGGGGTGAGAAGTGTCCTTTGTGATGTGTTGTGCTTTTCTTAGACAGCGGTCGCTGTGCAGGTCCTCCAGTGAGGGGAGAGGGCAGCCAATGATTTTTTGGGCTGTATTCACAACCCTTTGGAGAGCTTTCCTTTGAGCCGTAGTGCTGCTGTTATACCAGACGCAGATACAGTAGGTCAGTATGCTCTCTATGGAGCACTTGTAGAAGGACACCAGCAGCTTCTCCTTGATGCTGTTCCTCCTGAGAACCCTCAGGAAGTTCAGTCTTTGCTGGGCCTTTTTTATCAGCTCCAAGGTGTTCATGTTCCATGTGAGGCCCTGCTCAATGTGGACCCCCAGGAAACTAAATCATAACATTTTAAAGTATGCACTTTCATTTTTTTACTTTCTTGTTACTAAATATTACAAATGTTTCCATAATTTAGTGTTAATCTAGTTTTGTCTCATCATTAATATTTGTAATTCTCCTTCCATTAAACTGTTGCTGCTCCAAACTGACCAGATCAAAAAATGTATCAGCAAATATTAGATTCATTGCATAAATCATTTATGTAAAGTAAGAAAAGTTTAGGACCCAGTTCTGACCCTTGTGGTTTTCCACAGGTAACTTCTAGTCAATCAGAATTCATATTATTTGTACATTTTGATTTCTTGAGTAACTTTTACCCAGGAATGTGAAAAGCCTCATGATTCAGAAGTAAGAAAGATAATAATTATATAAAAATATATATTGGAGACAGTATATAGGAGCTTTAGTAATAATCTATATTATAATAATGTGTGATTTCAGCTGCAGTATTGTGGTGATATCAGGAACTACTGATTATTTATTTAGATCTTTCTGATTATTTCCTGTTTGTATTTCTAGTCAGACCAGTTACTGCAGCAGGAATCAGCTGTTCTTTTCTCTGGACTTTTTCTCCTCATGATTCCATCATGAAACATTTTCATCAGAACTTCTCTCCTTCCTCATGAAGGTTTTATCAACCTGCCTCTAATTTCACTGCAGACTTTCTGCTGCTCTGAAAGAAGAAACTAAAAATCATGTGAGTTGTGATGTCATCAGTCCCACCACATCCCTCACATTTACTTTCAGTTTAGATTCATTTTGTTGTTCATATTTTCTTCATCAACTCTTTGGATCATTTGAACAAACTGTAAGTTTTCTTTATTTTCCTTCTTGAACTTTGACCTCAGGAACTTTCTTGTTTGTTTTTGCTCTCTGATGTTTTTAGAAAACATCCACTTCTGATTTCTGGTCAAAGTTTCATCTCTTCCTTTTATTCTTCAGGATTATTAGAATATTGATGAACTGCAACCAAACAACATGAACAGCTGATGTTTCTTTGGTTTTTCTCTGATCAAACTATTTTATGTTTCTATTTGCTGGATTCAAACTTTGAGTGATGTTTCCCAAAAAAAGGATAGAAGATTAAACCATGAATTATCAGGTATCCTGACTTAATTAAACCTTGATTTGGTTTCACAAAACCAACAGCACATATGTTACATGGTAATTAATCCTCTGCCAGTAACCTGCTGCTCTTAGTTCAGCCTGGTGGCCCAAACCCATCAGAATCCAATGTGTTTGTCAGTAATTACACCTTCTTGTCTGCATGTCTTGATCTTTTTTCCCTCCCTGAAATAAAATGATGCAAATTCATTCTGGCATTCAGTCATGTACTATTATTATTTTAACATTATGATGGTAGAAAACACTATTTTCAAGGTTATAAAGATTTATGTTACTGTTTGTTTCTGAAGACTGCTGTTCTAACCTTGTCTAAGGACACAGTGTGAAGCTGCAAAAAACCTCTGCGTATGAAAAACAACATGTTGTTAATATAAAAACAGGACATGTGGTTTGGGAGAAGGAGAAATGACGGAGAAATGAAGTTGCCCCAGTGAGCAACTCAGCTACCTGGTGCATTGCAACAGCCTGGGTTACTGATCTGTGGGAGAATGAGGGAGGAGAGCCGGCGACGCCAGCATCTCAGTGGGGAGCCAGATTCACATGACAACAATTGTTCTCACTGATAAACCTCAATGGCAAATCAAGACAGCCAAACTCATGATCAGCCAAACTTATGATCAGAGTGCAACTTCTCCAATGTTTGTTCCTTCTGCCGTTAAGTTTCAGGAACTGCAACTGAACTGTTTCTCTCAGCAAGAATCTCTTCTTGTTTGTGGTTCTGCTCACACAATATCTGAGTCTGAGTGTTTACAGCAAGGCATTTCCTTGTATGAGACAGGCAGCATCTCAATGGGCAGAACAGCTGCCAAAGTTTTCTAAAATCATGATATACCAGATAACCGCCAAGTCCAAAAAGCAGAAATCCTGTTATCAAAAGTTGAGTTATATATACACTGCTCAACAAAAATAAAGGGAACACTCAAATAACACATCCTAGATCTGAATGAAAGAAATATTCTCATTGAATACTTTGTTCTGTACAAAGTTGAATTTGCTGACAACAAAATCACACAAAAATCATCAATGGAAATCAAATTTATTAACCAATGGAGGCCTGGATTTGGAGCCACACACAAAATTAAAGTGAAATAACACTACATGCTGATCCAACTTTGATGTAATGTCCTTAAAACAAGTCAAAATGAGGCTCAGTATTGTGTGTGGCCTCCACGTGCCTGTATGACCTCCCTACAACGCCTCGGCATGCTCCTGATGAGGTGGCGGATGGTCTCCTGAGGGATCTCCTCCCAGACCTGGACTAAAGCATCCGCCAACTCCTGGACAGTCTGTGGTGCAACGTGACGTTGGTGGATGGAACGAGACATGATGTCCCAGATGTGCTCAATCGGATTCAGGTCTGGGGAACGGGCTGGCCAGTCCATAGCTTCAATGCCTTCATCTTGCAGGAACTGCTGACACACTCCAGCCACATGAGGTCTAGCATTGTCCTGCATTAGGAGGAACCCAGGGCCAACCGCACCAGCATATGGTCTCACAAGGGGTCTGAGGATCTCATCTCGGTACCTAATGGCAGTCAGGCTACCTCTGGTGAGCACATGGAGGGCTGTGCGGCCCTCCAAAGAAATGCCACCCCACACCATTACTGACCCACTGCCAAACCGGTCATGCTGAAGGATGTTGCAGGCAGCAGACCGCTCTCCACGGCATCTCCAGACTCTGTCACGTCTGTCACATGTGCTCAGTGTGAACCTGCTTTCATCTGTGAAGAGCACAAGGCACCAGTGGCGAATTTGCCAATCCTGGTGTTCTCTGGCAAATGCCAAGCGTCCTGCACGGTGTTGGGCTGTGAGCACAACCCCCATCTGTGGACGTCGGGCCCTCATACCATCCTCATGGAGTCGGTTTCTAACCGTTTGTGCAGACACATGCACATTTGTGGCCTGCTGGACGTAATTTTGCAGCTCCTCCTGTTCCTTCTTGCACAAAGGCAGAGGTAGCGGTCCTGCTGCTGGGTTGTTGCCCTCCTACGGCCTCCTTCACGTCTCCTGGTGTACTGGCCTGTCTCCTGGTAGCGCCTCCAGCCTCTGGACACTACGCTGACAGACACAGCAAACCTTCTTGCCACAGCTCGCATTGATGTGCCATCCTGGATGAGCTGCACTACCTGAGCCACTTGTGTGGGTTGTGGAGTCCGTCTCATGCTACCACGAGTGTGAAAGCACCACCAACATTCAAAACTGACCAAAACATCAGCCAGACAGCATAGGTACTGAGAAGTGGTCTGTGGTCCCAACTGCAGAACCACTTTATTGAGTGTGTCTTGCTAATTGCCAATAATTTCCACCTGTTGTCTATTCCATTTGCACAACAGCAGGTGAAATTGATTGTCAATCAGTGTTGCTTCCTAAGTGGACAGTTTGATTTCACAGAAGTTTGATTTACTTGGAGTTATATTGTGTTGTTTAAGTGTTCCCTTTTTTTTTGAGCAGTGTATATACATCTTAAAAATCCTCAACCAACAATATGGACAGATGCAGGGTCTTCCTCTTCCCCCAGGAATTCATCATGTATCCAGATGTAAATGTCCTGGTGGGGCAGGAAGGCTCTCCTTTGCTCATTCTCCTCATCAAACCCAGATCCATAGTTTACAGTTAGGAAGACATGCAGAGAGATGATCCAAAAGTGATAGTACAATACACAGAGCAGAACGCAGAGCAGATGAGGAAAGTAATAGGAGAATAAAAGCATCTGCTTCACTGAGAAAAAGAGAAAAAAATAAACACTATCAGGTCCGCACATTATAATATTGACTTCCACTACTGATTTATAAATTTAAAGTTGTTTATTTGAGCAAATGGTTGGCATGATTATGATGGTTTTTAGTTAGAAATTGTATGAAAATTTAAATTCTGAGCAAATTATGCATTCAATCAATCGACTGTTGTTTACTATTTTAGCAGTTGTTTTATTGCCTTGAGTATGATGTTCTTCAATTCCTTATAATCTTCCATCAAAAGATGTTATTTGTTCGATGTGCGGTTTGGCGAATGTCATTTATCTAGCGTAGCATCAGTGAGTCTGTGACCGAACTCATGGTTTCTTTAAGACATTTATTAACACATATTCATCTGATTTATTTAGGCCTGGCTCAACATAGTCACAACTCCTTAGTTTGGTTTGGATTTTGTGAAACGGATAAAACTAGAACGAACTAATGTGTCAAGCTTGGGTTTATGTCTCATCCTGGATCTGAATCAGACTTTTGTAAGAGAGCTCTCCACCATTAAATTCATATACAATAGTTTCCTGCTGCTTCCTTTCAAAATAAATTTTAAAAAGTGTTTGATTCAGTCAGAATATTAGTTTTTTTCAGATCACATAAGCCACTTGTAGTCTGATTTCACTGCAGATCTTCTGCTTCCTGGTTCTTCTGCTCTGAAAGAAAAAACTACAAACCAGGTGAGCTGTCCACAAGTGGAACAAGTCAGAGTTGGGCCGGGGGGCGGGGCTAATGACCGGGTCCTTTATACACAAATAATAAAGCTCATGATAATATAACTTTAAAACAGACATGCCTGCAACAGCGGAGCTTACAAGTTTCACCAACACAGACATTGTCATTCTGAAATTCATCAATCGGACATGAAGCAAAACAAACCAAGAGACAATAGAAACATCAGGCTGCTGGTCATTAATGATGACACAACACAAATTCAAAGCAGTTCAGAACAGCGGATAGCAATCGGATCATTTTGACACTTTATCAGTTTTAACTCAGAGCCCTGAAACAACATTAACATAGCACAATTACAAATTACAAAAACGCTACAACATTAACAAAATGGAAGAGGTTTGTCCCAGTGTGAGACCTGAGAAATCGCTGATTGGACAATAGGCATTAATACGTAAATACGCTGAGTCCTACTTACGTCACCGCCATCTTGAAAGTGGCAGTGGAGAGAAAGTGCTGCATGGACTAGTTTCAACCGTTTTATAGTACAAAGTGGACCCACCTCCTTTACCTTTCACAGGTAAGAATTAAAGATAATAATATAAATTTACAAGCAGAATTTCTTGACTTTGTGGCCGGTACTGTGCATTTCTGTGGTGGAACAAACTTCCAACTTTTGTTTTTGCTCTCTGACGTTAACTTCTGATTTCAGCTCAAAGTTTCATCTCTCTGCTGTTTGAAGGTTAATTTACAAGATTAATAAATTATTGATGAACTAAAATCAAATACGACAAACAGCTGATGTTTCTTTTCTTCTCTGGACAAACTGCTTCATCATTTTATTTCATGGTGTCAAACTCTGGTCTCCACCATTAAAGTTAGAAACAACAATTTCATGTTGCTTACATTTAAAATGAAAAATTATTTTTAATATTTAGTCTTAGATTCAGCCGGATTATTAAGTAGTTAATTTATGATGAAACATATAATACACTTATAGAGTTTATAATTAACTAACTAAAATACTTCCTGTTCAGGTTGAATCAGTGAATGTAAATGTTGCTCCATGTCTCCATCTAGTGGACTGATAGTAGAAGTGCAGCAGCTGATGGCAGCTTCCTCTGCCTCTCTGCTGTCTGACTGCATTCACCTGACACTGATATGAAGCAGAGAAGAAGAGCCAATCAGAGGAGGAGCAGCTGATCTTTTTCCAGCTCTAATGATGTAAAGGATGATCAGAGTTGATGTGCAGATGAATGATGTGTTTCCTCTGCAGGTGAAGGTAGAAAGTGTGTGTGAGCTGATGTGAATTCAGCAGCATGGATCAGTGTGAGGACAGAGAGGAGGGAGTCCCTCCCTCTAAAACCACTCTGTGTGGGGAAGATGAGAGCCAGAGCAAAGGTCAGAGGTGAGGTCACCATCTCTAACTGTCCACAGCCCTTTTCACACAGCGTTCACTATATCAGGCCAGAACAGACGTGATGATGAAGCTGCTGCTGCTCCTCTTTGCTGCTTCATCCAGACTGAACAGATTAAGTTTTAATCATCATGTTTCTGTCAGGATCCATCAGAGACTCAAACCAGAACCAGAACCAGAACCCAGTTGTGTGTCCTTGAAGAGTGACAGGTCAAGTGATAAACGCATTGACTTTAAATCTCCTGGATCTCCACCATCAGAGAGGTGAGCTGTTTCTAACTGCTGTAACTGTTCAATATTTATCTGTCATTGTGGCCATGTGACAATAACATTATCATGATATTACACAGAATTTCAGGTTATTTTATTTTTATATGTATTACATCAATGACATTGATGTCTCCAAGATAACATGGTACCATGGAGACAGTGAAGTCCAAATGTATAATTGGTACTGCAAAAATTAGTGAAATAATTTCTTTGTGATAATCAGGTCCATTTAGATCTACAATCTTTACCCAGAGCTTCCCCAGGTCCATGTAGTTTAGAGTAATCTCAATATTTGATCTGATGTTTCCCTGAGATCCATTTAATCATCATTCAGGTAGTGACACTGCCCCCTACTGGCCAGTTATTGACACCATACATAAGCAATTACTGCTGATGAATAACAGGGAAAAAAAATAAGCTGAATAAATTCACTTTACAATCAGGACAAATTTGCATAAACTATTATATTTCTATAACCATTTAGCCACAAACACTTAATTGCATTTTCTTCTGTTTGGCATCAACTTAACCCTCCTGTTATGTTGCAGGTCAAATTGACCCGTTTTAAAGTTTTGTTTGTTTTTTTAATAGTTGGAAGTATTTTCTTGCATGAAATTGTTTCTATTTGTCTTAATAGGTGCATAATAGGTAATATTAACTGAAAATGTATTCATTTTACACATTTGCAACCCCGGCTGCGTCTACTTTTTACATAAATAGTGTTTGGGTCAATTTGACCTGGCAGTCAAGTTAAAGTGCAAAAAAAGATTAAAAAATGTCCAATTGTCCAATATCCACATACATACATGCACACACACATAAGCTTCTCACTATTCTTTTAACTTCACTAGGAAACTGAGCCAACCATGAGAAACAACTCATTTAAAGTTTAACTCACTTTCACACAAACACAAAGAGCCTAGCATAAATGTTTGGCTGTTGAACTGGACCGTTCAAGCTAATTTTCTATTAGCAGCTTTACAAATCTTTTACATTAAATTTACATTACCAAGGTACATTAAGACAAACTTTTATCTTGGATTTTTTCTATTCTTCCTGTTTCTTTTCTCTCTCCCTGAAGGATAAGTCATTTTTGAGACATTGTTTTGCTAACTTAACTTCTGACCAAAGCTTTGGACGTTTGGATGCTCACTGCACGGCAGCTCATGTTACCGGCGAAGCATGTGGTACTTACTGTGGCCACCATTGGGCCCCAAGAGCAATATATTTGTTTTCTTTTTATCAATAAATAATGATTTCTACATACATTATCAAATATATATTACTGTAAAAAACAAATCACTTCAAAGTGAAATTGTGTGTTTTTGATGTTATGATGACAGAAATTATTACTAAAAATATATATAAAATATATCAGTTCCACTGAGGAGACCCCTTAGTGGTGTTGGGGCCCTAAGCAGCTGCTTAGTTTGCTTATGCATTGGGCTGGCCCTGACTGTATGCAAGCGTTTAGCTTGAAAAGCTAGCTGAAAAGTTCCTTTGTTAGTAATTCTATCACCAGGAGAAATTACAAGTTTTTTGTAGTATGTTTAATGTCTGCTAAAAAGTTATTTTTGAAAGGTATTATTAATCTGACAAGCCACATCAGGAATTATGTCCTAATTTATTGATACAGATTGTATGGCATTCACATGGACGTTTTGGCTTTATTCTTGGCACAGAAAAGGAAAAGATTTTCCAGTAACTGTGGGTGCATTAGCGCCTCCCACTCCTCCTTGTCCCCACCAACTTGCATGATAAAGTTACACCGTTGTGTGTGTGTGTGGTGGGGGGGGGGGGGGTGTATGTATGTAAGTAGGTATGTATGTAGGGGTGTGTGTGTGTGTGTATGTATGTGATTAATTGTCTTAAAAATATTGCGAGAAATGATAATATTATTTGAAGACCATTTTAATCTGCTATGTAATGATAATGACATAATGAGGCATCCTGCCAAAAATAATTAATATTACTTTATTACTTTATTTTCAAAACAACACTTAATACTGGAACTGGTAAACAAAATGAACAAAACAACCAAAAATAAAATGGACTCTCAGTCTGCGTTAACAAAAAAAAATGCTCTTGAATAAAAATTAAACACAACATAAAACCAAAGTGGAAATAAAAACTACATTCAACCAAGAGCACAGATTATGAAGTATGTATACTATATTGTCCTTGATAATTATAAGATAAGATAGATAAGATAAATCTTTATTGTCATTGTCACAAGGACAACGAAATTCAAAGGGTGCCATCAGTCGGTGCATATGCCCAAAAACAAACAATAACTGTCTCACAATTCACAACGCAAGAATCAACAAACAACTGGCAAAAAAAAAAAGTAAGAATAGCCACATTCTCACATACATCATTATGATGATTAATGGTTGTTTTTGATTGCATTTAGTTTTGTTATTGCTATCGGGTAGAAACTGTCTCTGAGACGGTTGGTTCTGGTTCTGGTTGCTCTGTATCTTCTGCCTGAAGGCAGCAGTGTGAACAGAGAAGGTCCGGGGTGAGAAGTGTCCTTTGTGATGTGTTGTGCTTTTCTTAGACAGCGGTCGCTGTGCAGGTCCTCCAGTGAGGGGAGAGGGCAGCCAATGATTTTTTGGGCTGT
The DNA here is from genome assembly GCF_001444195.1 of Xiphophorus couchianus. Lineage (NCBI taxonomy): Eukaryota > Metazoa > Chordata > Actinopteri > Cyprinodontiformes > Poeciliidae > Xiphophorus > Xiphophorus couchianus. Next base: position 5,117,756 of record NC_040235.1, on the reverse strand, counting down.
ATTCACAACCCTTTGGGGAGCTTTCCTTTGAGCCGTAGTGCTGCTGTTATACCATATGCAGATACAGTAGGTCAGTATGCTCTCTATGGAGCACTTGTAGAAGGACACCAGCAGCTTCTCCTTGATGCTGTTCCTCCTGAGAACCCTCAGGAAGTTCAGTTATTAGATTTAGATAGAGTAGATGGACATATCCGACTACCTGATGCAGTAGTTCACTCCTCCCTTACACTAAGGAAATGAGGAAGGGAGTCAGTGAAAAGCACAGGAGTTGAGCCTTTTTTCATCCAGAGTCATCAATAGAAAGAGGAAAAGGCAGGAAGAAACGATAAAGGTGATGAATTAAAATGAGGTTGATCATTTTCATTTATCATTCGATTAATTGATTTATTGTTTATTGTGACAGGGCTTTGTATGTATATCTGTGTATGTGTGTGTGTATCTGACAACAGTTAAATAATTCCATCATAGGATTGCATTGTAAACCTGAAAACATTCAAAAATCAGCATAAAGCTTAAATCGCAATCATTGAAAAATCTTAAAAAATATCAAAATCCAAATCATTTGAAGACAGAAAACGAAAATTTTTCTTGAATTTTGTGGACTTTTGAAGATTTTATGGGGCTAAACTTTGCATAAAAGCTAAAATATTTCAAAAAGTACAGTAGTAAAATTTAGCAAAAGATATAGCACAGTTCTGCAGAAGGAGCCGAACATTTTGATAGATACATTGAAAAAAATAGTTAAAGTTTGCAGAAGTAAAGACCAAAAATCATCAACAGGATCTTAATAATGCATTCTCACTGATAGAAGAACATCAGTGAATAAAACAGGTCTGTTTAGATCCACATTCTTTACCCAGTGCATATCCGGGTCCATCTAGTAAACAGAAATATCAATATCTGATCTGATGTTTTACTGAGATCAATTTAATCATCATTCTTATAGTGATACTCCCCCTACTGGCCAGATATTGAGACCATAAGTAAAATAATACTGCTAGTGAATTACAGGAAACAAAATATTTAACCAGAATTAACATACATTTCTGCTATAACCTCTAAAATATATGTAAAGAATAAACAAATAAGGACATAGATATATTAAGTATTATACTGACATGAGACTTGAAGCACAAATATTTAAATGTGTTTTATCCTTTTCTCCATCAAACTATTTTCTTCCAGATGAAACAGACTCATTTATTTAGTTTAAGATTAATATTAACACACAAACATGAAGGCAGAAGTGAATTTCTTTTCTAGGTTGATATTTGGATTGTTCTTTAAATCTGACAGATTAATACTGAAAGAAAAAAAGTTTTAAATTAATTTCATGATTTCAGGTTCAACTCTGAGCTTCAAACATTATCCAACATGGTGGATTATCTCATGTGGATCTCATCCAGAACCAGATGGTTTATAATTGACCATCTGGTTCTGAATGAAGCTCCATCAGATTCTCCTCTCAGTCATTTCAAATCAACATGTTTGTTTCAGAATCAGATCTTTCTGCTCTTTAAACAAGGCTGGACATTATTCAGGAGGATCAATGATCAGGAACATGTTGGAGGATTGGACCGGTTCTGATGGGAATAATTTAAAACATCTGGTTGATGATCTGTTTGTGGAGTAGATTAAAAAATAATCTACTCCACAGAAGATTCTTAACATGAGTTTTTCTATCAGGATCCATCAGAGACTCAAACCAGAACCAGAGTCCAGCTGTGTGTCCATGAAGAGCAACAGGTCAAATGATAAACACATTGACTTTAAATCTCCTGGATCTCCACCATCAGAGAGGTGAGATGTTTCTAACTGCTGTAACTGTACGAACTGTTCAGTCTAAAAAGTTTTTATTTCAAATGTGTTTGTTGTGAGCTCAGCTCATTTCCCAGCATTTCTATGTTCATATGTGAAATCAGGGGCTCATCTACATACTTTCTGAGGTGTATGCAAACATGTTATCGGCGCATAGGCGCCGGAACAATGGGGACCAGAGGGCCATTGGCCCCACACTTTACAACCCTGGCCTGCCCGTCGGCTGGTCCCACCAGACATTTACACAGGCGGGCAAATCACTCGGGCAATCCGTGACTGACATGAGTCTGTGTTTATATACAGACAGAGGTACAGACTAAACCTACAGCACTGAGATCTGGACCAAATTTAAGGCTCCAGATCATAACAGTCACCCAAAGGTTTACACACATGCGGCAGCTTTGGGTCGGGTTGGGATCGTGAACCGGCCTCACATCTGAAAAAAGGCTTGAACTTTGATCAATTCTGCCTAAAAATTAAATGAGATTTCTGTATTTGTCACCATATATAGCACTGTGACAATGTTTTCTTTCTAATGGCATTGGGGTGACAAAAAATAAAAAGAACATCAGGCCATGTCCGTTTACGGGTCCGGACCAAATGCTCCCCCACACTTTGCGTAGAGCAGATCATTTTTGCTCAGGTTGAAAAATAATAGCATTATTCTTTTTTTCTTCTTTGCTCTTCCAAAAGCCAATCAGCCATCAGTAGCCATAAATATCAATTTGGAACAAACTTCCAGAAAACTGTAAAACAGCTGAAACACTGACTTCTTTTAAATCTCAACTAAAAACCCACCTGTTTAGGATTGTATTTGAAATGTAATCAATTACAAATTTATTGATGGAACCTGACTTAATGCTGTGTTTTGATTATTGATTCTATATTGCTTTGTGTTTCTGTGTTTGTAATGATGTAAAGCACTTTGAAATGCCTTGCGGCTGAAATGTGCTATACAAATAAAATTTGATTGATTCATTGATTGATTTAATTAAAACAGAAAAGAATTTTTTTTTATTTTTTATTATCTAATAAAAATGTTGTTACTATTAACAACATTTAGGAGTAATAAAAAAGTTATATTGTGTCAAAACATCTTGTAGGTAGCGAGTCTGTGTGAGTCTGTGGGGGTGAATACGCCAAAGCCTAAATGTTATTGATCAGTTTACTTTTGTAAATTTGGCAACTTGGCTCTTTTTCTGTAAGCTAAAAATGAATGAGTGGAGTTTGAATCCTCCCGTAGTTCTAAGAGCGGTCGTTTGGATCCTGCCAGAGCTTTTTACTGTGTGCACAGTTCTGGCGGTTTGCTGGTTTATGAGCTTTTTGTGTGTGTGTGTGGTTTGGTGAACTGAAGAGCTGACGGGTCACCCGGTTGGACAACTGTTTCACCGGGTGCTGGTGCATTCATACCAATGATGTAATGATGACAAAACCTTCATACAAACACAGTGTTTTAATACCGTCGATCTCTGTATTCAGCTGTTCTTAGGTCGGTTGCAGGTATTTATCCCCTTTTACATTTTTCCAGACTCCTTTTCGGAAAATGAAATAAAGTCCATTCCGCCATCTAAATGCTCTGTGTAAAGCTGCCTTCTGCATGTTCCCCACCGACAACTTATTTTCCACCAGATCACTATGACTGCAGCGCATGGTAGACCCAAAAACATTGTCCTCCAGTTAAGGGATGTTTACTGTTTACTTTGGGACAAACCCACTGAATTTATTGACACGTGCCATCATATCAATTGAACAAGTGTGCGCGCCTGACATTCAAAGTGCGTAACAGAGGTGACGAAACACCCATAGCTCCCCCACCTCAAAAATGAATCCGGCGCCACTGCTTCGGCGACTCCCCACACCACCCCCCACTATGACATAAACTTGTACAACTCATCTTTAATTAAAGTATCAATATAATAAAAGTACATATATGTGAATAAATTGCTGCCTACAGTGCAATTAAAAAAGAATGAAACAAAAGACAGGGCAATATTTCATCATTTAATATATAAGTGAGCCAAAGAGCCACTTCTGTTAGCCTGTGTCTAGAACCGCCTATGGGCTGCATGTTTTCTTTCATTCTTATAGCTTGATAGGAAGTCTTATCCAATCTGGTCACCCACATTAATACAATGGTGAAATAATATTGACCACAAAACACTATATTTATAAGAAATATCAATGATTTTTCCTACACAATCCTAATAAACGGTTTCACTTCACAATATTTATTAATTTATTTATTAATCTATTAATCTATTTGTATGATTTGTTCTTTAAATTGCCATTTATATTATTTTTCGGTCTCAGGAAATGATTGAGGGATGAAGAGACTGATGTCTGGTTCTTTAGGTTATGATGGGTATGCGGTGTTCCTCTCCAAATCCATTCTGTCTGATATCAAACAGTCCAGTGTACGCCACTGAATATCTCTGTGTTACAGGCCCTGCCTTTCCCTAGGGGGGGCGGTGGAGAGCAATGGATAGGAGCAGGAAGAGAAGAGTGGAGTGTGTTAGCTTGAGAGACTCGAGCTGTGGAGTAGTTGTTGTTGCTCACCTTGCCAAGAGGAAGAAAGTTCTACAAGCTTTCATCTGCCTCTTCCTTGTTTTGCTGCCAGCAGAGCAGGACCTATGAGCTTGTTACCAGCAAACAAGCCAAAGTAGACACCAGCCTGTTCTGGACTTACTTAGGTAACACTGGGGGCTCGCTCCGGGATCACTCTGCTAGAAAAAAAAGAAAGCAAAAGAAACGGGGTGGGGAATGGCAAGAAATGGATGAAGCAAGCTGAAAGAACTTTGTGGGAGTTCCCAAGATGGCTGTGACTGGCGCCAATGCTGCTGCCGAAGTATCAACGCACTTGGAGGGAAGGAGCCAAAGAGTAAGCTTAAACCCCTTCCTGATGGATATAGAAGAGACCCGACAGGACAATGCGGGTTTGTGTGATGAAATGGAGTAGCGTGGTGATGATCAGCGGGTGACGAGTATGGAATTAATTCCAGCCGCGAGCGAAGCTGCTGATTACGCTCTACCATGGCCGCTTACCCCGCCGCCATCAGAACATTACAACCCCTTTAACAAACTGCGGTGAGACTTTAGCCCATTTCTATCCAAGTCATGGTGGCGCTGGAAACGTAGCATCCACGCCTCATGTGACGACATGTTATATGGATAATAAGGCTGATAGCCGAGGTGTACGTGCTGTTGACAGATTTCCTCTTTCCCCGCTTACTGCACCGAACTGGGAACGCTGTGTAGCTTCATCTCTGACCAACACGGTACCACTTATTCATCAGTCAGAGGGGTTTGGCCACACACTACAAATTTGTCCACCTGCACGACTGGATTTCCCTCACATGCGCGGAGGCTCCATACATCATGTTGTAGCACCATTTGGCAGAGTAGAGAACAACCACAGATTTTGTATTTCACCCCAGCTGCAAAATACAGTCTGTGATCAGCACTCCGGTTCCTTTAATCTTGTGCATGGATTGAATGACATAGGCAGCAGTGAGTGTCAAACATGTAATGAGAAGATTCCAATACTGCGGCCAGGCCATTTTGATGGAACAGGTTCATGGAAAGGCTTCTTTTACCAGTTTGAATGCTGTGCTAAGGCTAATCACTGGACTGAAAAGACGGAAGCTGTCCAGTTAAGGTTCTGCCTCACTGGTCCGGCTGGAGCCATTGTCCATAAGAATCCCAGATCAGCTGATTGGAGCTATCGGCAGATTGTTGAGGAGGTCGAAGCTGCTTACGGACCTTGTTCGGAACATGCTGCAGCTATTGGCATCAAACTGAAGCAAAGAGTCAAGAAAACTGGAGAAGCTCTACATGTACTAAGAGATGGCATCTATGAAAAGGTCTCTGTTGTTTATGCCAACTGTACAGAGAGGGAGCAAGATCACATCAGTGTGGAGATTTTCTTTAATGCTCTAGCAGACCCTGATCTGATCCAAAAACTGTTAGGAGCGACCGTGCACCCTTGCATTGGATAATGGAATAGCCCAAAGATATGAAGCGACAAGGATGGCTGCCCGTGCGGTCACACAATTGATGCAGCCCACCACACACAACTTGACATCTCAGGGGGCCAGGTTACCAATGGTGCATGAGGGCTGCGACCTGTCCCAGTGGGAGCCATCCGAGAAACATCGACAGCAATCCATCTCAAGTAAGAACAAACAATTAAGAATGCGTACCCACTGCCTCTGATTCAAGAGTCTCTGGACACCCTCTCCACTGTGAAGTTCTTCATCACACTCAACCTAACATCTGGATACTGGCAAGTGGAAATGACACCTCAGGCAAGAAGAACCGCTGCATTCTGCACACGTAAAGGGCTTTTTGAATGGAACGTGATGCCTTTTGGACTGTGTAATGCTCCAGCCACTTTCCAAAGGCTCATGGACCGTGTCCTGACAGGGTTGCAATGGGAGACCTGTTTGGTCTATCTCGATGACATTATAGTTCTAGGACAAAACACTGGTCAGATGTTGGAATGACTGGAGCATGTGTTCACCAGGCTGCGTGCAGCTAAGCTCAAGCTCAAACCCTCCAAATGCTGCCTGTTTTGGGATCAAGTAATTTTTCTAGGCCACAAAGTTTCGGCTGAATTTGTTGCCACAGACCCCCAGAAGATTCAGCAGATACAGGAGTGGCCCATGCCTCAAAACGTGGGGGAGGTGCGGCAGTTTATGGGGCTGGTTTCATATTATCGCAGTTATGTGGAAAATTTTGCCACCATTGCCAAGCCACTCCACGAGCTCACCAAAAAGTATGCACGTTTTACTGGACAACTCAATGCCAGGAGGCTTTTGAAGAACTCAGACGACGCCTAACATCAGTGCCTGTCCTCGGCTACCCTCTGGATAGCGGTGAGTTGCTCCTTGATGGTGATGCCAGTGACTGTGGTATTGGTGCTGCTCTCTCTCAAATACAGGAGGGGGAGGAGAGAGTCCTGGCATATGGCAGCAGATATCTGTCGGCTACCAAGAAGAACTACTGCACCACCAGACAGGAACTCTTAGCTGTGGTGTTCACCTCACACTTCAGA
>NC_040235.1:5085951-5110785 GCF_001444195.1 Xiphophorus couchianus | reverse complement strand
TAATACATATTCCAATAAACTAAATGAAGACTCACCAGAGCTTCTTCGCTTTTCTCAACACATTCTAGCACCGCCATCCGCCTGAAGAGAGAAGAAGAGAAGAGAAGAGAAGAGAAGAGAAGAGAAGAGAAGAGAAGAGAAGAGAAGAGGAGAGAAGAGAAGAGAAGAGAACAGACGAGAAGAGAAGAGAAGAGAAGAGGAGAGAAGAGAAGAGAAGAGGAGAGAAGAGAAGAGAAGAGAACAGAAGAGAAGAGAAGAAACAGAAGAGAAGAGGAGAGAAGAGAAGAGAAGAGAACAGAAGAGAAGAGAAGAGAAGAGAAAGAAGAGAACAGAAGAGAAGAGATACAAGAAGATAGATAAGAGAAGAGAAGAGAAATCAGCAGAGATAGAATAACATAAGATAATAATATAATATAATATAATATAATATAATATATATAATATAATTAACATGTTAAGTGGTCAGTATGATCAGGTGTTGTGTAGCCGTTGCTAAAGGCTAATTTTGCTGCTGTTTCAGCCTCATTGTGATGAAGTAAAACATTGTGACTAGAGTAACTAACTTTTAGACAAAGTTAGTAGTAACATTTTGAACTGTGAGTATTCCAGAATAAAACGGTTTAACCAAAAAATATTTTTATACATGTGAAAGTAAAGTGACAGCAAGATATTATAAACAAACAATGTTCATGGCAACATTCCTGACAGGCTGTTTACCTCTTTCACATGGAGTTTCTGACTCCTGTTGCCTTTAAGCCCTCTGAGCCTTAAAGGGGGGCCTTCAAAATAAAAGCACGCGAGTGGAAGATTTCAAATTCTTCGCAACTTCGGTGAAATTATTAGGTGAGACGAATGTGACTGTCACCAGTATTGGGGGGGTGATACGTCCCCCGGTTCCTCTGCTATGGAAAAATAACATTTTATTGATAAAGTAGAGGGATGATATCAGCCATCAGATTTAGAAGAGGGAGAGGAAGCATCATGGGACTGCAGAGGTCCTTCACCTGATCCTGGTTGTTGGGACAAGAACTTTGTTACTGAACTTAAGGACATTTTTCATGTTTCTGTACGTAAGTAGATTTAATGGTGGGAACTTTTACTCCACTACATTTTACAGTATCTGTACTTTCTACTTCACTACATTTCTATAAAGCGTTGCGTTACAAGTTACATCCAAGTCGCTTTGCTCTTTTGATTTGTTCTTTAGTTTGAAAGTAATCAATGATTCTGGTGCTGCCTTTGCCTCCCTGATATCATGAACTGCTAGCTTTCAAAAATTCACCATCAAATCTGAAAAAACATATGCGAGGAAAGTTAAGCTGCTAAACGCTGTCTGAGTTTTGGGGTGTTAAACTGATTTAGGTTAGAGAAGTTTTATGTAATCTTACCAGCTTCTAGTTTAAATCGACTGCAATAAATAAAACAATTAAATAGTTGTAAGCAGCTGAACTGGCAGTAACATTGATTACTGCGGTCGGGGCGCATGGAGCGCAGCGGTCTCCTGCCATGAATGTCCCAGTAACGTTAAACTCCTCCACATCCTGGTTACTGAATTAATGTGAATAATCTCCATCTCATATTTACATTTACAGTCATATTCAATAAATTAGAATATTGGTTCCCATGAGGCTCGTTGGTAGGATTTTTAAAACAATTTAAGCAGATATTAAACATATTTTTCATCAGACCAAATTTCTACATTAAGGTTTTTTATTTGGTCTGTAATCTGATCAGAAATGTCATGTTTTCATTAACTGTAAGTGTCAGGAAACGGTGTGAGGTAGTGAAGGCAGCAGGCGGGAGACCCAGGATGTGAAGAAATAAATGTTTTTAATGAAAAATGTCCAAAAATTACTCAGTCCACCAAATCCAAAAGCCGGGCAGCACGGCCGGGCGGAGCCTGGGCTGGACGCCGGTAGCAACCGGTACATGAAGGATGAGACGAGAGACTGGGCACACAGGACTATAGGGAACAGGAAGCCAGGTGAGACGAGGACCCAACAGAGACACAAGTGACACTAAATACACAGAAGGTAATCGGGGAATGAGACACACCTGGGAATCATCAAAGGGAGGACAGGACAGAGACTCAAAATGAACACAGATCATGACAGTAAGCAACAAATCATGATAATTTATAAATAAAGCTTTAAAACAGTTTGTGGGGAATTAATCTGTATGATGTGTTTAACTTGTGAGCCGAGTTACTGAAATACATTTTATAAATATTCTAATTTACTGAAAATGATTGTAGTTAAGGACTGTTAGAGAGACGCAGGTCATCCTGATATTCTGATGCATAGAATCACAAATCTAAATCTAAACTGTCACAGAGAGTAAACACAATAAAACATGATTTATCTGCAGCTTTAAATGGCTCATTACTGATGTAGTACAATTAATGTGATCGGTACACTTAATGATATTGTATTAACCATTAGGTAAAACATTCAGCAAGTACTTTTACTTTTAATAATTTAAATATTTTAAATACTTAATCAAGTAAAAATGTTAATGTGGTTCTTTTACTAGAGAACATTTTTGTCTGTTTATTTGTACTTTTACTTCAGTACATTGTTTGAGTTCTTTCTCCACCTCTGGTGAGCAGCCAGTAGGTGGCGCTAGAGTCAGGAGGAGGCAGCCTGGAGAAAAGGCTGTTCCTCCCTGATCTGTTTCCAAGCAGTCAGAGTGTAGAAGTTGAGAGCTGGAGAAGTTTCCTCCTGTTGCTGCAGCAGCAGAGATGTTCTGCTTCATGGACTAAATCAGGTTGGAAAGAGGAGAGATCTTTACTGAGCTGCTGGATAAAAGCTTCTGAAACATTTCAACTCTTTCTGGGAAACTAATGAGACATAAAAACAATGGATGTTTTTACCATCCAGACCTTTAGAACCAGTTCAGGTCAATAATTATATTCTTCTTCTTATAAGCTTCTTCTTGGCCTCTGATTGCAACAGCAGGACAATCCAACATTTTAGTCTGACTTCATCTGGAAATATTTCTTTGACCCTGAATCAGTTTGAAGGCAGGCCAGCTCCTCATCAGAGCTGAGATCTTCTCTGTCCTCCATGCTGGAAATGTACAAGTCCAGCAGCTCCTGATCAGTGACATCAGAGCGTGACATCATCAGTAGAACGATGATGTCATTTCCCTCTCAGAGCAGCTTGGAAATCTGAGAGGAAAGATGCAAACAAAGACTCTCTGGACTGTTGGATCTGCTGGTTCTGGTTCCAGATGCTCCTTGGACACTTTCACAAGCCATTACTGCAGCTGCTGGATTCAGGATGCTGCTTCTTCTTCTTGGTCTCATTGTAAATGTGTGCAGCAGCGCCACCTGGTGGTGTTGGTTGGTAGAGGAAGTGCTGAAAGGTTGGAGGTGTTTGTCAGAGGTGTGTGATGATGGAAGCCTCTCCCTGGTTTGTGAGTCTGAGCTCAGAGATCAAATCTCTGATTCTTGTTGAACTCTTTGTTGAATGTGATGCAGCTTCTCCTTTTTAATGTTTGTATTTCTGGATATTACAGTGAGGCCACAGCAGGTTTTCAGCAGCAGGGCTGTTTAGTGTTTCATTCCTTCATCTGTGTGTGGGAGTGTGGATGGAACAGGTATCCAGGTGTTGTGTCAGAGTTTAGATTGATTGTATTTTAATGCTGATTATTAAATCAGGTTGAGCTTCCAGAAATGTTTCCTTAGTTTCCTGATGTCCTTTTAGGCTTCAGTGAGTTTCTTCAGGTTGTTACTGAGGGATTTCCTTTCTCCTCTCTGTTGGAGCTTTTCCTGTGTTTGGAGAAATGAGTTGTGCTGCAGCAGCACCAACTGTCCTTCCTACATCCACTGCAGTTTGCAATCCAAATGTTGGACTGTTCCTGTCTCAGTGGAGGACAATGTGTGTCTGAGAGACATGTAATGTCCATGTTTGCTGCTGAAAGAGACTGATGGTCTGACCCCCCTCCTCCTTTCAGGGTGGAGCCTGCTGGAGTCCCATTCTTGACACCAGGTGTGAGGAAGTGTAAGTGTGTTTTTCATCTGATTCATGACAACAAAGCAGCTCACATTCAACCATCTTCAAACTGTCACATCACTCATTCAGGAGTCATCATCAAAGTGTCAATAAATGATCAATAACTGCAGCTGGATTGTGTTTGTTCTCTCCATCAGATTCCTGTCAACTCACCATCGACACAAACACAGTGAACAGAAAACTCAAACTGTCTGAAGACATCAGGAAGGTGACATATGTGAAGGAGCTTCAGTCATATCCTGATCATCCAGACAGATTTGATTGTTATCATCAGCTGCTGTGTAGAACTGGTTTGACTGGTCGCTGTTACTGGGAGGTTGAGTGGAGAGGAGAAGTTTATATATCAGTGAGTTACAGAAGAATCAGGAGGAAAGGAAACAGTAGAGACTGTTGGTTTGGATGGAATGATCATTCCTGGAGTCTGAGCTGCTCTGATGTTGGTTACTCTGTCTGGCACAATGACATAGAAACTCGTCTCTCTTCCTCCTCTGTTTTCTAACAGAGTAGCAGTGTATGTGGACTGTCCTGCTGGCATTCTGTCCTTCTACAGAGTTTCCTCTGACTCACTGATCCTCCTCCACTCCTTCAACACCACATTCACTGAACCTCTGGTTCCTGGTTTTGGGTTCTCGTGGCTCAGGTCCGGTTCCTCAGTGTTTCTGTGCTGATTTGAGTCTAAAGAGTCTAAAGATTTTCCTCCTGTCAGAGAAACTCTCTCACTGTTGAACAGATAGTTCAGTCTCTACAATCTGTTTCTTGATGAAACAATTTTGATTGAATCCTTGGAAACTTTTTATTCTTCCAGTCCTAAAAAGATGGAAGCTGGGATTATTCCAGGATTATTCCAGGAATATTCCAGGATCCTCATGTTTTTCTGTTTGTTTCCAGTCAAAGCTTCACACTGAATATCAAGATGTTGTTTCTCTTATTTTTTTCCTTTCATTCATCAGATTTCATTGAAATGTTGATCAGTTTTTCTCAATCACTGAACATTTTCTGTTTCTATCGGCTCCTATTTTTCTAAACATGTCAGATTTGAATATTAAATCTTCCATTTGTAAATTTGCTGCAGTTTTTCTTCATGTGTTTTAGAGAAGTAAAAAACATTGTTTTCTGCATTTGGTTCATTTGCTGCTCATTCTGTTCTTTTCCTGGTCAAATTTAAATATTTACATTAAAAAGATTTTTTCATCAACTTTGCCTTTCAGAAAGTCCTGATTTAAAGTCAAACATTCCCATCCCATGAAGGTCAGAGGTCAATGCTTTGAAGCCTAAAGTGAGAAAATCTTCATATTTTCTGTTTCATTCAGAACTTCTACCTGAAACTCAGAACCTGCAGAACATTTTTCTCTTTGGAGGAAAAATCCCAGGAACTGGAAGATCAGAGCAGAATGAAAACTGGAGATCAGTGTTGGACAGAAAAGGTCTGATCGCTGCATCTCTGCTATATTTTACATTTAAATCTGATAACAGAAAGTAAACCTGTTTTTAGTGAATAAACCAACATGGATATGACCCGCCACAGCGCCAACGTGGGCCACACCTGATTCAACCCAAACCGGAAAATAAAGGATTTAATTGGAAAAAGCAAAACCCAGTAAAATCAGCAGCTGGTTGTGATTAAAATGCAGTTTGTTGCAGAGGTTCAAACTTCCTGATGGTGACCTCTCCTCCGTCCCTCACCTTGTCTGGCCGGTTTTAATCCTCACTGCAGTGTTAGACTGGAGCTCATCTCTCAGATTAACCAGATTAACACTGAGCTGCAACAGGAACCAAACGTCTCTCCTCCAACTTATTTCACTGATTAATAACAAGGTTGGATAAAAACATTGAGCTGAGCTTCTCATTCCTTAAAGAGTCATGAAGAAAGACTCACCCTGGAACTGCAGAAAAGAAGTTAGAAAGTTTAAAAATAGATGGAAAAAACTTTATAAATATATTCTAATAAGTGATTTAATTATCTATTTTTGTATCTTTTAATGTATAAAACTGTATAAAAAAGGTTTAAATGGTTAAAAATCTTCAGAATGAGCCAATTTTTAACCTGATTAATCATCACAATAATTCTTTGTTGGACCATCGCTACGCGGTACTGAGGAGGAAACTTTAAAAAAGTTTTAATGTAACTTTCTCTATGTCCTAACATGAGATAATCTGAGAGAACAAATGGAGTTCCTCTGCCTCCTCCCTGTGTTCTGCTGAATTACTCTACTGGGTCAGAAACAAGCCATCAGAACCAGAACAATTAGCCGTGAGCCTGCAAGTATTGGACATGTTTTTGTCTAAATGAGGTGATTTTATGGCTCCATTTTGCCAGATCACATAGTAGCATTTCTACCTAAAGCCAAACATTAACAGCCAATCCATGTGATCGGTATCTGTGATCGGCAGTGATCGGACCTCATGGTGATCAGAACCGGCAGGAAAAACCCTGATGGGAGCGTCTCTACCCAGGAGTAATATGATGGTTTAGAAGTTCATTGAAATCTTTTCCGTTTTGAAAGAAGCTCACATTTGGGGAACTTGTGAATGATTACATTATTTATCATACTTGGTTCTGCTTAAAATAATTCAATTCAACTGAATTATTCTATTGTCATTATTGTTCTTACATTTGGGAGATTGAACATTTCTGTTTTTATTAGGTTTTTAAAATAAAACTTTAAAAAGTTCAGAAAATAAAATCAATCTACTGAACTTTCTGATTTTATGAGGATCTGTTTGAAATGTTTGTTACAAAGTTGATTAATTTTTATGTGAATTAAATTGGTGTTTAATTTGTGTTTTTAGTAATGAACTGTTACTGGATGTAATACTATTTTTATTTTTTAAAGGATTTTGACCCGTTTACTGGCCGACATTTATTCTATAAATCATTTGGTGACCAATTATAAAGTAAATGTATTGAACTAAAAATGGAATATCTAATTTCTGGAGCAGAAATATTAATCACTAATACAGTTTCCTCAAGTGACTGGAGTTTATTTATTTTTAACACAGTTTGATGAAATGGTGAAGAAAAATATAAGACAATTATAAATAAAACTGGCTCAATTTTTAAGGAAAAACTGTCATAATTGTCAGAAAAAAGTCAAACAAAATTAAAAACTTTGTTTTTAAACACCTTAAATAAAATTCAACTTATAAAAAATGTAATACATCATCGTTCACCTTCTCAGATCTATCAGATCCTCATTGAACCTGATGTTTGTAGTTTTAGTCAGAAGCTCTCCCAGATGTTCCAGATGAGAAGATCTGAGCATCTGGTTTGGGAACCATGAATCCAGATCTCATCACACATATAGCAGATGAACTTCTAACTTTTTCTCCTCAGTGAGAAAAACCACTGACTGTGGCCTCAATAACTTACAATAAATTAAATCAAACGACTTCACTAAAAATACCAGAACTTCAGCTGCTGGGATCTGAACATACAGCCTCACAAATTCCTCCTTGTTGCATCTGCAGAGAAATCTACACAAGTTCATCAGTCATTTGGATCTGTCTGCAGGGGCGTCACCAGGAATCTTGGGCCCCATGACAAAAAATTAGATTGGGCCCCCCATGCAGCTGCTGTTACCATTTTTTGAGTCTATTTGACCCATAAAAAGCGTCACAATATTAAAGGCTTGTAACTGCCTTGCTTTCTTTGGTCCAAAACTGATACTAGCACAATATTTACTGCTCATGAATTTTACATGCAACAATCTGCAAGTAGGTTGCTTAAATTTTTTCTATTAATTTTAGATTATTGAAATGTCTCTCCCCATGAACAACAGTCACAGACAACATGCAAAATATACATTCCATCCATCCATCCATTTTCTGTTCACCCTTGTCCCCTAATGGGGTCGGGAGGGTTGCCGGTGCCTCTCCAGCTACGTTCCGGGCGAGAGGCGGGGTACACCCTGGACAGGTCGCCAGTCTGTCGCAGGGCAACACAGAGACATACAGGACAAACAACCATTCACACACACACACACACACCTAGGGAGAATTTAGAGAGACCAATTAACCTGACAGTCATGTTTTTGGACTGTGGGAGGAAGCCGGAGTACCCGGAGAGAACCCACGCATGCACAGGGAGAACATGCAAACTACATGCAGAAAGACCCCGGCCGGGAATCGAACCCAGGACCTTCTTGCTGCAAGGCAACAGTGCTACCAACTGCACCACTGTGCAGCCCGTATACATTCCAGACTTCTCAAAAAATGCTGTGTAGTTGCATTTTATTCAAGGTGCAATATATAACTTTAATCAAAAATATGTTTTCTCCATATTGTTAAAGCTGTCACCATGTTGTGACAGTTTGCTATGAAACAGATAAAATGTGATTGGGAAAAGACAGGGGAAAATGATTTTTCACAGATTATCTTTCATACCATACTGTCACAACATAATGACAGTTTTAACAAATATGTAAAAAGTATATATTTTCTTTATTAAACTCTCATAGTGCACCTTTAAATTCACTTAAGATAAGATAAGATAAATCTTTATTGTCATTGTCACAAGGACAACAAAATTTAAAAGGTGCCATCAGTCAGTGCATATGCTTAAAAACAAAAAATAACTGTCTCACAATTCACACACAATGTAAGAAATAACAAATAACTGGTAAGAAACCCCCCCCAAAAAACTAATCGGGTAGAAACTGTCTCTGAGACGGTTGGTTCTGGTTCTGGTTGCTCTGTATCTTCTGCCTGAAGGCAGCAGTGTGAACAGAGAATGTCCGGGGTGAGAAGTGTCCTTTGTGATGTGTTGTGCTTTTCTTAGACAGCGGTCGCTGTGCAGGTCCTCCAGTGAGGGGAGAGGGCAGCCAATGATTTTTTGGGCTGTATTCACAACCCTTTGGAGAGCTTTCCTTTGAGCCGTAGTGCTGCTGTTATACCAGACGCAGATACAGTAGGTCAGTATGCTCTCTATGGAGCACTTGTAGAAGGACACCAGCAGCTTCTCCTTGATGCTGTTCCTCCTGAGAACCCTCAGGAAGTTCAGTCTTTGCTGGGCCTTTTTTATCAGCTCCAAGGTGTTCATGTTCCATGTGAGGCCCTGCTCAATGTGGACCCCCAGGAAACTAAATCATAACATTTTAAAGTATGCACTTTCATTTTTTTACTTTCTTGTTACTAAATATTACAAATGTTTCCATAATTTAGTGTTAATCTAGTTTTGTCTCATCATTAATATTTGTAATTCTCCTTCCATTAAACTGTTGCTGCTCCAAACTGACCAGATCAAAATAATGTATCAGCAAATATTAGATTCATTGCATAAATCATTTATGTAAAGTAAGAAAAGTTTAGGACCCAGTTCTGACCCTTGTGGTTTTCCACAGGTAACTTCTAGTCAATCAGAATTCATATTATTTGTACATTTTGATTTCTTGAGTAACTTTTACCCAGGAATGTGAAAAGCCTCATGATTCAGAAGTAAGAAAGATAATAATTATATAAAAATATATATTGGAGACAGTATATAGGAGCTTTAGTAATAATCTATATTATAATAATGTGTGATTTCAGCTGCAGTATTGTGGTGATATCAGGAACTACTGATTATTTATTTAGATCTTTCTGATTATTTCCTGTTTGTATTTCTAGTCAGACCAGTTACTGCAGCAGGAATCAGCTGTTCTTTTCTCTGGACTCTTTTCTCCTCATGATTCCATCATGAAACATTTTCATCAGAACTTCTCTCCTTCCTCATGAAGGTTTTATCAACCTGCCTCTAATTTCACTGCAGACTTTCTGCTGCTCTGAAAGAAGAAACTAAAAATCATGTGAGTTGTGATGTCATCAGTCCCACCACATCCCTCACATTTACTTTCAGTTTAGATTCATTTTGTTGTTCATATTTTCTTCATCAACTCTTTGGATCATTTGAACAAACTGTAAGTTTTCTTTATTTTCCTTCTTGAACTTTGACCTCAGGAACTTTCTTGTTTGTTTTTGCTCTCTGATGTTTTTAGAAAACATCCACTTCTGATTTCTGGTCAAAGTTTCATCTCTTCCTTTTATTCTTCAGGATTATTAGAATATTGATGAACTGCAACCAAACAACATGAACAGCTGATGTTTCTTTGGTTTTTCTCTGATCAAACTATTTTATGTTTCTATTTGCTGGATTCAAACTTTGAGTGATGTTTCCCAAAAAAAGGATAGAAGATTAAACCATGAATTATCAGGTATCCTGACTTAATTAAACCTTGATTTGGTTTCACAAAACCAACAGCACATATGTTACATGGTAATTAATCCTCTGCCAGTAACCTGCTGCTCTTAGTTCAGCCTGGTGGCCCAAACCCATCAGAATCCAATGTGTTTGTCAGTAATTACACCTTCTTGTCTGCATGTCTTGATCTTTTTTCCCTCCCTGAAATAAAATGATGCAAATTCATTCTGGCATTCAGTCATGTACTATTATTATTTTTAACATTATGATGGTAGAAAACACTATTTTCAAGGTTATAAAGATTTATGTTACTGTTTGTTTCTGAAGACTGCTGTTCTAACCTTGTCTAAGGACACAGTGTGAAGCTGCAAAAAACCTCTGCGTATGAAAAACAACATGTTGTTAATATAAAAACAGGACATGTGGTTTGGGAGAAGGAGAAATGACGGAGAAATGAAGTTGCCCCAGTGAGCAACTCAGCTACCTGGTGCATTGCAACAGCCTGGGTTACTGATCTGTGGGAGAATGAGGGAGGAGAGCCGGCGACGCCAGCATCTCAGTGGGGAGCCAGATTCACATGACAACAATTGTTCTCACTGATAAACCTCAATGGCAAATCAAGACAGCCAAACTCATGATCAGCCAAACTTATGATCAGAGTGCAACTTCTCCAATGTTTGTTCCTTCTGCCGTTAAGTTTCAGGAACTGCAACTGAACTGTTTCTCTCAGCAAGAATCTCTTCTTGTTTGTGGTTCTGCTCACACAATATCTGAGTCTGAGTGTTTACAGCAAGGCATTTCCTTGTATGAGACAGGCAGCATCTCAATGGGCAGAACAGCTGCCAAAGTTTTCTAAAATCATGATATACCAGATAACCGCCAAGTCCAAAAAGCAGAAATCCTGTTATCAAAAGTTGAGTTATATATACACTGCTCAACAAAAATAAAGGGAACACTCAAATAACACATCCTAGATCTGAATGAAAGAAATATTCTCATTGAATACTTTGTTCTGTACAAAGTTGAATTTGCTGACAACAAAATCACACAAAAATCATCAATGGAAATCAAATTTATTAACCAATGGAGGCCTGGATTTGGAGCCACACACAAAATTAAAGTGAAATAACACTACATGCTGATCCAACTTTGATGTAATGTCCTTAAAACAAGTCAAAATGAGGCTCAGTATTGTGTGTGGCCTCCACGTGCCTGTATGACCTCCCTACAACGCCTCGGCATGCTCCTGATGAGGTGGCGGATGGTCTCCTGAGGGATCTCCTCCCAGACCTGGACTAAAGCATCCGCCAACTCCTGGACAGTCTGTGGTGCAACGTGACGTTGGTGGATGGAACGAGACATGATGTCCCAGATGTGCTCAATCGGATTCAGGTCTGGGGAACGGGCTGGCCAGTCCATAGCTTCAATGCCTTCATCTTGCAGGAACTGCTGACACACTCCAGCCACATGAGGTCTAGCATTGTCCTGCATTAGGAGGAACCCAGGGCCAACCGCACCAGCATATGGTCTCACAAGGGGTCTGAGGATCTCATCTCGGTACCTAATGGCAGTCAGGCTACCTCTGGTGAGCACATGGAGGGCTGTGCGGCCCTCCAAAGAAATGCCACCCCACACCATTACTGACCCACTGCCAAACCGGTCATGCTGAAGGATGTTGCAGGCAGCAGACCGCTCTCCACGGCATCTCCAGACTCTGTCACGTCTGTCACATGTGCTCAGTGTGAACCTGCTTTCATCTGTGAAGAGCACAAGGCACCAGTGGCGAATTTGCCAATCCTGGTGTTCTCTGGCAAATGCCAAGCGTCCTGCACGGTGTTGGGCTGTGAGCACAACCCCCATCTGTGGACGTCGGGCCCTCATACCATCCTCATGGAGTCGGTTTCTAACCGTTTGTGCAGACACATGCACATTTGTGGCCTGCTGGACGTAATTTTGCAGCTCCTCCTGTTCCTTCTTGCACAAAGGCAGAGGTAGCGGTCCTGCTGCTGGGTTGTTGCCCTCCTACGGCCTCCTTCACGTCTCCTGGTGTACTGGCCTGTCTCCTGGTAGCGCCTCCAGCCTCTGGACACTACGCTGACAGACACAGCAAACCTTCTTGCCACAGCTCGCATTGATGTGCCATCCTGGATGAGCTGCACTACCTGAGCCACTTGTGTGGGTTGTGGAGTCCGTCTCATGCTACCACGAGTGTGAAAGCACCACCAACATTCAAAACTGACCAAAACATCAGCCAGACAGCATAGGTACTGAGAAGTGGTCTGTGGTCCCAACTGCAGAACCACTCCTTTATTGAGTGTGTCTTGCTAATTGCCAATAATTTCCACCTGTTGTCTATTCCATTTGCACAACAGCAGGTGAAATTGATTGTCAATCAGTGTTGCTTCCTAAGTGGACAGTTTGATTTCACAGAAGTTTGATTTACTTGGAGTTATATTGTGTTGTTTAAGTGTTCCCTTTATTTTTTTGAGCAGTGTATATATACATCTTAAAAATCCTCAACCAACAATATGGACAGATGCAGGGTCTTCCTCTTCCCCCAGGAATTCATCATGTATCCAGATGTAAATGTCCTGGTGGGGCAGGAAGGCTCTCCTTTGCTCATTCTCCTCATCAAACCCAGATCCATAGTTTACAGTTAGGAAGACATGCAGAGAGATGATCCAAAAGTGATAGTACAATACACAGAGCAGAACGCAGAGCAGATGAGGAAAGTAATAGGAGAATAAAAGCATCTGCTTCACTGAGAAAAAGAGAAAAAAATAAACACTATCAGGTCCGCACATTATAATATTGACTTCCACTACTGATTTATAAATTTAAAGTTGTTTATTTGAGCAAATGGTTGGCATGATTATGATGGTTTTTAGTTAGAAATTGTATGAAAATTTAAATTCTGAGCAAATTATGCATTCAATCAATCGACTGTTGTTTACTATTTTAGCAGTTGTTTTATTGCCTTGAGTATGATGTTCTTCAATTCCTTATAATCTTCCATCAAAAGATGTTATTTGTTCGATGTGCGGTTTGGCGAATGTCATTTATCTAGCGTAGCATCAGTGAGTCTGTGACCGAACTCATGGTTTCTTTAAGACATTTATTAACACATATTCATCTGATTTATTTAGGCCTGGCTCAACATAGTCACAACTCCTTAGTTTGGTTTGGATTTTGTGAAACGGATAAAACTAGAACGAACTAATGTGTCAAGCTTGGGTTTATGTCTCATCCTGGATCTGAATCAGACTTTTGTAAGAGAGCTCTCCACCATTAAATTCATATACAATAGTTTCCTGCTGCTTCCTTTCAAAATAAATTTTAAAAAGTGTTTGATTCAGTCAGAATATTAGTTTTTTTCAGATCACATAAGCCACTTGTAGTCTGATTTCACTGCAGATCTTCTGCTTCCTGGTCTTCTGCTCTGAAAGAAAAAAACTACAAACCAGGTGAGCTGTCCACAAGTGGAACAAGTCAGAGTTGGCCGGGGGGCGGGGCTAATGACCGGGTCCTTTATACACAAATAATAAAGCTCATGATAATATAACTTTAAAACAGACATGCCTGCAACAGCGGAGCTTACAAGTTTCACCAACACAGACATTGTCATTCTGAAATTCATCAATCGGACATGAAGCAAAACAAACCAAGAGACAATAGAAACATCAGGCTGCTGGTCATTAATGATGACACAACACAAATTCAAAGCAGTTCAGAACAGCGGATAGCAATCGGATCATTTTGACACTTTATCAGTTTTAACTCAGAGCCCTGAAACAACATTAACATAGCACAATTACAAATTACAAAACGCTACAACATTAACAAAATGGAAGAGGTTTGTCCCAGTGTGAGACCTGAGAAATCGCTGATTGGACAATAGGCATTAATACGTAAATACGCTGAGTCCTACTTACGTCACCGCCATCTTGAAAGTGGCAGTGGAGAGAAAGTGCTGCATGGACTAGTTTCAACCGTTTTATAGTACAAAGTGGACCCACCTCCTTTACCTTTCACAGGTAAGAATTAAAGATAATAATATAAATTTACAAGCAGAATTTCTTGACTTTGTGGCCGGTACTGTGCATTTCTGTGGTGGAACAAACTTCCAACTTTTGTTTTTGCTCTCTGACGTTAACTTCTGATTTCAGCTCAAAGTTTCATCTCTCTGCTGTTTGAAGGTTAATTTACAAGATTAATAAATTATTGATGGAACTAAAATCAAATACGACAAACAGCTGATGTTTCTTTTCTTCTCTGGACAAACTGCTTCATCATTTTATTTCATGGTGTCAAACTCTGGTCTCCACCATTAAAGTTAGAAACAACAATTTCATGTTGCTTACATTTAAAATGAAAAATTATTTTTAATATTAGTCTTAGATTCAGCCGGATTATTAAGTAGTTAATTTATGATGAAACATATAATACACTTATAGAGTTTATAATTAACTAACTAAAATACTTCCTGTTCAGGTTGAATCAGTGAATGTAAATGTTGCTCCATGTCTCCATCTAGTGGACTGATAGTAGAAGTGCAGCAGCTGATGGCAGCTTCCTCTGCCTCTCTGCTGTCTGACTGCATTCACCTGACACTGATATGAAGCAGAGAAGAAGAGCCAATCAGAGGAGGAGCAGCTGATCTTTTCCAGCTCTAATGATGTAAAGGATGATCAGAGTTGATGTGCAGATGAATGATGTGTGTTTCCTCTGCAGGTGAAGGTAGAAAGTGTGTGTGAGCTGATGTGAATTCAGCAGCATGGATCAGTGTGAGGACAGAGAGGAGGGAGTCCCTCCCTCTAAAACCACTCTGTGTGGGGAAGATGAGAGCCAGAGCAAAGGTCAGAGGTGAGGTCACCATCTCTAACTGTCCACAGCCCTTTTCACACAGCGTTCACTATATCAGGCCAGAACAGACGTGATGATGAAGCTGCTGCTGCTCCTCTTTGCTGCTTCATCCAGACTGAACAGATTAAGTTTTAATCATCATGTTTCTGTCAGGATCCATCAGAGACTCAAACCAGAACCAGAACCAGAACCCAGTTGTGTGTCCTTGAAGAGTGACAGGTCAAGTGATAAACGCATTGACTTTAAATCTCCTGGATCTCCACCATCAGAGAGGTGAGCTGTTTCTAACTGCTGTAACTGTTCAATATTTATCTGTCATTGTGGCCATGTGACAATAACATTATCATGATATTACACAGAATTTCAGGTTATTTTATTTTTATATGTATTACATCAATGACATTGATGTCTCCAAGATAACATGGTACCATGGAGACAGTGAAGTCCAAATGTATAATTGGTTACTGCAAAAATTAGTGAAATAATTTCTTTTGTGATAATCAGGTCCATTTAGATCTACAATCTTTACCCAGAGCTTCCCCAGGTCCATGTAGTTTAGAGTAATCTCAATATTTGATCTGATGTTTCCCTGAGATCCATTTAATCATCATTCAGGTAGTGACACTGCCCCCTACTGGCCAGTTATTGACACCATACATAAGCAATTACTGCTGATGAATAACAGGGAAAAAAATAAGCTGAATAAATTCACTTTACAATCAGGACAAATTTGCATTAAACTATTATATTTCTATAACCATTTAGCCACAAACACTTAATTGCATTTTCTCTGTTTGGCATCAACTTAACCCTCCTGTTATGTTGCAGGTCAAATTGACCCGTTTTTAAAGTTTTTGTTTGTTTTTTTTTAATAGTTGGAAGTATTTTCTTGCATGAAATTGTTTCTATTTGTCTTAATAGGTGCATAATAGGTAATATTAACTGAAAAATGTATTCATTTTACACATTTGCAACCCCGGCTGCGTCTACTTTTTACATAAATAGTGTTTGGGTCAATTTGACCTGGCAGTCAAGTTAAAGTGCAAAAAAAGATTAAAAAATGTCCAATTGTCCAATATCCACATACATACATGCACACACACATAAGCTTCTCACTATTCTTTTAACTTCACTAGGAAACTGAGCCAACCATGAGAAACAACTCATTTAAGTTTAACTCACTTTCACACAAACACAAAGAGCCTAGCATAAATGTTTGGCTGTTGAACTGGACCGTTCAAGCTAATTTTCTATTAGCAGCTTTACAAATCTTTTACATTAAATTTACATTACAAGGTACATTAAGACAAACTTTTATCTTGGATTTTTTTCTATTCTTCCTGTTTCTTTTCTCTCTCCCTGAAGGATAAGTCATTTTTGAGACATTGTTTTGCTAACTTAACTTCTGACCAAAGCTTTGGACGTTTGGATGCTCACTGCACGGCAGCTCATGTTACCGGCGAAGCATGTGGTACTTACTGTGGCCACCATTGGGCCCCAAGAGCAATATATTTGTTTTCTTTTTATCAATAAATAATGATTTCTACATACATTATCAAATATATATTACTGTAAAAAACAAATCACTTCAAAGTGAAATGTGTGTTTTTGATGTTATGATGACAGAAATTATTACTAAAATATATATATAAATATATCAGTTCCACTGAGGAGACCCCTTAGTGGTGTTGGGGCCCTAAGCAGCTGCTTAGTTTGCTTATGCATTGGGCTGGCCCTGACTGTATGCAAGCGTTTAGCTTGAAAAGCTAGCTGAAAAGTTCCTTTGTTAGTAATTCTATCACCAGGAGAAATTACAAGTTTTTTGTAGTATGTTTAATGTCTGCTAAAAAGTTATTTTTGAAAGGTATTATTAATCTGACAAGCACACATCAGGAATTATGTCCTAATTTATTGATACAGATTGTATGGCATTCACATGGACGTTTTGGCTTTATTCTTGGCACAGAAAAGGAAAAGATTTTCCAGTAACTGTGGGTGCATTAGCGCCTCCCACTCCTCCTTGTCCCCACCAACTTGCATGATAAAGTTACACGTTGTGTGTGTGTGTGTGGTGGGGGGGGGGGGGGGTGTATGTATGTAAGTAGGTATGTATGTAGGGGTGTGTGTGTGTGTGTATGTATGTGATTAATTGTCTTAAAAATATTGCGAGAAATGATAATATTATTTGAAGACCATTTTAATCTGCTATGTAATGATAATGACATAATGAGGCATCCTGCCAAAAATAATTAATATTACTTTATTACTTTATTTTCAAAACAACACTTAATACTGGAACTGGTAAACAAAATGAACAAAACAACCAAAAATAAAATGGACTCTCAGTCTGCGTTAACAAAAAAAAATGCTCTTGAATAAAAATTAAACACAACATAAAACCAAAGTGGAAATAAAAACTACATTCAACCAAGAGCACAGATTATGAAGTATGTATACTATATTGTCCTTGATAATTATAAGATAAGATAGATAAGATAAATCTTTATTGTCATTGTCACAAGGACAACGAAATTCAAAGGGTGCCATCAGTCGGTGCATATGCCCAAAAACAAACAATAACTGTCTCACAATTCACAACGCAAGAATCAACAAACAACTGGCAAAAAAAAAAAGTAAGAATAGCCACATTCTCACATACATCATTATGATGATTAATGGTTGTTTTTGATTGCATTTAGTTTTGTTATTGCTATCGGGTAGAAACTGTCTCTGAGACGGTTGGTTCTGGTTCTGGTTGCTCTGTATCTTCTGCCTGAAGGCAGCAGTGTGAACAGAGAAGGTCCGGGGTGAGAAGTGTCCTTTGTGATGTGTTGTGCTTTTCTTAGACAGCGGTCGCTGTGCAGGTCCTCCAGTGAGGGGAGAGGGCAGCCAATGATTTTTTGGGCTGTATTCACAACCCTTTGGGGAGCTTTCCTTTGAGCCGTAGTGCTGCTGTTATACCATATGCAGATACAGTAGGTCAGTATGCTCTCTATGGAGCACTTGTAGAAGGACACCAGCAGCTTCTCCTTGATGCTGTTCCTCCTGAGAACCCTCAGGAAGTTCAGTTATTAGATTTAGATAGAGTAGATGGACATATCCGACTACCTGATGCAGTAGTTCACTCCTCCCTTACACTAAGGAAATGAGGAAGGGAGTCAGTGAAAAGCACAGGAGTTGAGCCTTTTTTCATCCAGAGTCATCAATAGAAAGAGGAAAAGGCAGGAAGAAACGATAAAGGTGATGAATTAAAATGAGGTTGATCATTTTCATTTATCATTCGATTAATTGATTTATTGTTTATTGTGACAGGGCTTTGTATGTATATCTGTGTATGTGTGTGTGTATCTGACAACAGTTAAATAATTCCATCATAGGATTGCATTGTAAACCTGAAAACATTCAAAAATCAGCATAAAGCTTAAATCGCAATCATTGAAAAATCTTAAAAAATATCAAAATCCAAATCATTTGAAGACAGAAAACGAAAATTTTTCTTGAATTTTGTGGACTTTTGAAGATTTTATGGGGCTAAACTTTGCATAAAAGCTAAAATATTTCAAAAAGTACAGTAGTAAAATTTAGCAAAAGATATAGCACAGTTCTGCAGAAGGAGCCGAACATTTTGATAGATACATTGAAAAAAATAGTTAAAGTTTGCAGAAGTAAAGACCAAAAATCATCAACAGGATCTTAATAATGCATTCTCACTGATAGAAGAACATCAGTGAATAAAACAGGTCTGTTTAGATCCACATTCTTTACCCAGTGCATATCCGGGTCCATCTAGTAAACAGAAATATCAATATCTGATCTGATGTTTTACTGAGATCAATTTAATCATCATTCTTATAGTGATACTCCCCCTACTGGCCAGATATTGAGACCATAAGTAAAATAATACTGCTAGTGAATTACAGGAAACAAAATATTTAACCAGAATTAACATACATTTCTGCTATAACCTCTAAAATATATGTAAAGAATAAACAAATAAGGACATAGATATATTAAGTATTATACTGACATGAGACTTGAAGCACAAATATTTAAATGTGTTTTATCCTTTTCTCCATCAAACTATTTTCTTCCAGATGAAACAGACTCATTTATTTAGTTTAAGATTAATATTAACACACAAACATGAAGGCAGAAGTGAATTTCTTTTCTAGGTTGATATTTGGATTGTTCTTTAAATCTGACAGATTAATACTGAAAGAAAAAAAGTTTTAAATTAATTTCATGATTTCAGGTTCAACTCTGAGCTTCAAACATTATCCAACATGGTGGATTATCTCATGTGGATCTCATCCAGAACCAGATGGTTTATAATTGACCATCTGGTTCTGAATGAAGCTCCATCAGATTCTCCTCTCAGTCATTTCAAATCAACATGTTTGTTTCAGAATCAGATCTTTCTGCTCTTTAAACAAGGCTGGACATTATTCAGGAGGATCAATGATCAGGAACATGTTGGAGGATTGGACCGGTTCTGATGGGAATAATTTAAAACATCTGGTTGATGATCTGTTTGTGGAGTAGATTAAAAAATAATCTACTCCACAGAAGATTCTTAACATGAGTTTTTCTATCAGGATCCATCAGAGACTCAAACCAGAACCAGAGTCCAGCTGTGTGTCCATGAAGAGCAACAGGTCAAATGATAAACACATTGACTTTAAATCTCCTGGATCTCCACCATCAGAGAGGTGAGATGTTTCTAACTGCTGTAACTGTACGAACTGTTCAGTCTAAAAAGTTTTTATTTCAAATGTGTTTGTTGTGAGCTCAGCTCATTTCCCAGCATTTCTATGTTCATATGTGAAATCAGGGGCTCATCTACATACTTTCTGAGGTGTATGCAAACATGTTATCGGCGCATAGGCGCCGGAACAATGGGGACCAGAGGGCCATTGGCCCCACACTTTACAACCCTGGCCTGCCCGTCGGCTGGTCCCACCAGACATTTACACAGGCGGGCAAATCACTCGGGCAATCCGTGACTGACATGAGTCTGTGTTTATATACAGACAGAGGTACAGACTAAACCTACAGCACTGAGATCTGGACCAAATTTAAGGCTCCAGATCATAACAGTCACCCAAAGGTTTACACACATGCGGCAGCTTTGGGTCGGGTTGGGATCGTGAACCGGCCTCACATCTGAAAAAAGGCTTGAACTTTGATCAATTCTGCCTAAAAATTAAATGAGATTTCTGTATTTGTCACCATATATAGCACTGTGACAATGTTTTCTTTCTAATGGCATTGGGGTGACAAAAAATAAAAAGAACATCAGGCCATGTCCGTTTACGGGTCCGGACCAAATGCTCCCCCACACTTTGCGTAGAGCAGATCATTTTTGCTCAGGTTGAAAAATAATAGCATTATTCTTTTTTTCTTCTTTGCTCTTCCAAAAGCCAATCAGCCATCAGTAGCCATAAATATCAATTTGGAACAAACTTCCAGAAAACTGTAAAACAGCTGAAACACTGACTTCTTTTAAATCTCAACTAAAAACCCACCTGTTTAGGATTGTATTTGAAATGTAATCAATTACAAATTTATTGATGGAACCTGACTTAATGCTGTGTTTTGATTATTGATTCTATATTGCTTTGTGTTTCTGTGTTTGTAATGATGTAAAGCACTTTGAAATGCCTTGCGGCTGAAATGTGCTATACAAATAAAATTTGATTGATTCATTGATTGATTTAATTAAAACAGAAAAGAATTTTTTTTTATTTTTTATTATCTAATAAAAATGTTGTTACTATTAACAACATTTAGGAGTAATAAAAAAGTTATATTGTGTCAAAACATCTTGTAGGTAGCGAGTCTGTGTGAGTCTGTGGGGGTGAATACGCCAAAGCCTAAATGTTATTGATCAGTTTACTTTTGTAAATTTGGCAACTTGGCTCTTTTTCTGTAAGCTAAAAATGAATGAGTGGAGTTTGAATCCTCCCGTAGTTCTAAGAGCGGTCGTTTGGATCCTGCCAGAGCTTTTTACTGTGTGCACAGTTCTGGCGGTTTGCTGGTTTATGAGCTTTTTGTGTGTGTGTGTGGTTTGGTGAACTGAAGAGCTGACGGGTCACCCGGTTGGACAACTGTTTCACCGGGTGCTGGTGCATTCATACCAATGATGTAATGATGACAAAACCTTCATACAAACACAGTGTTTTAATACCGTCGATCTCTGTATTCAGCTGTTCTTAGGTCGGTTGCAGGTATTTATCCCCTTTTACATTTTTCCAGACTCCTTTTCGGAAAATGAAATAAAGTCCATTCCGCCATCTAAATGCTCTGTGTAAAGCTGCCTTCTGCATGTTCCCCACCGACAACTTATTTTCCACCAGATCACTATGACTGCAGCGCATGGTAGACCCAAAAACATTGTCCTCCAGTTAAGGGATGTTTACTGTTTACTTTGGGACAAACCCACTGAATTTATTGACACGTGCCATCATATCAATTGAACAAGTGTGCGCGCCTGACATTCAAAGTGCGTAACAGAGGTGACGAAACACCCATAGCTCCCCCACCTCAAAAATGAATCCGGCGCCACTGCTTCGGCGACTCCCCACACCACCCCCCACTATGACATAAACTTGTACAACTCATCTTTAATTAAAGTATCAATATAATAAAAGTACATATATGTGAATAAATTGCTGCCTACAGTGCAATTAAAAAAGAATGAAACAAAAGACAGGGCAATATTTCATCATTTAATATATAAGTGAGCCAAAGAGCCACTTCTGTTAGCCTGTGTCTAGAACCGCCTATGGGCTGCATGTTTTCTTTCATTCTTATAGCTTGATAGGAAGTCTTATCCAATCTGGTCACCCACATTAATACAATGGTGAAATAATATTGACCACAAAACACTATATTTATAAGAAATATCAATGATTTTTCCTACACAATCCTAATAAACGGTTTCACTTCACAATATTTATTAATTTATTTATTAATCTATTAATCTATTTGTATGATTTGTTCTTTAAATTGCCATTTATATTATTTTTCGGTCTCAGGAAATGATTGAGGGATGAAGAGACTGATGTCTGGTTCTTTAGGTTATGATGGGTATGCGGTGTTCCTCTCCAAATCCATTCTGTCTGATATCAAACAGTCCAGTGTACGCCACTGAATATCTCTGTGTTACAGGCCCTGCCTTTCCCTAGGGGGGGCGGTGGAGAGCAATGGATAGGAGCAGGAAGAGAAGAGTGGAGTGTGTTAGCTTGAGAGACTCGAGCTGTGGAGTAGTTGTTGTTGCTCACCTTGCCAAGAGGAAGAAAGTTCTACAAGCTTTCATCTGCCTCTTCCTTGTTTTGCTGCCAGCAGAGCAGGACCTATGAGCTTGTTACCAGCAAACAAGCCAAAGTAGACACCAGCCTGTTCTGGACTTACTTAGGTAACACTGGGGGCTCGCTCCGGGATCACTCTGCTAGAAAAAAAAGAAAGCAAAAGAAACGGGGTGGGGAATGGCAAGAAATGGATGAAGCAAGCTGAAAGAACTTTGTGGGAGTTCCCAAGATGGCTGTGACTGGCGCCAATGCTGCTGCCGAAGTATCAACGCACTTGGAGGGAAGGAGCCAAAGAGTAAGCTTAAACCCCTTCCTGATGGATATAGAAGAGACCCGACAGGACAATGCGGGTTTGTGTGATGAAATGGAGTAGCGTGGTGATGATCAGCGGGTGACGAGTATGGAATTAATTCCAGCCGCGAGCGAAGCTGCTGATTACGCTCTACCATGGCCGCTTACCCCGCCGCCATCAGAACATTACAACCCCTTTAACAAACTGCGGTGAGACTTTAGCCCATTTCTATCCAAGTCATGGTGGCGCTGGAAACGTAGCATCCACGCCTCATGTGACGACATGTTATATGGATAATAAGGCTGATAGCCGAGGTGTACGTGCTGTTGACAGATTTCCTCTTTCCCCGCTTACTGCACCGAACTGGGAACGCTGTGTAGCTTCATCTCTGACCAACACGGTACCACTTATTCATCAGTCAGAGGGGTTTGGCCACACACTACAAATTTGTCCACCTGCACGACTGGATTTCCCTCACATGCGCGGAGGCTCCATACATCATGTTGTAGCACCATTTGGCAGAGTAGAGAACAACCACAGATTTTGTATTTCACCCCAGCTGCAAAATACAGTCTGTGATCAGCACTCCGGTTCCTTTAATCTTGTGCATGGATTGAATGACATAGGCAGCAGTGAGTGTCAAACATGTAATGAGAAGATTCCAATACTGCGGCCAGGCCATTTTGATGGAACAGGTTCATGGAAAGGCTTCTTTTACCAGTTTGAATGCTGTGCTAAGGCTAATCACTGGACTGAAAAGACGGAAGCTGTCCAGTTAAGGTTCTGCCTCACTGGTCCGGCTGGAGCCATTGTCCATAAGAATCCCAGATCAGCTGATTGGAGCTATCGGCAGATTGTTGAGGAGGTCGAAGCTGCTTACGGACCTTGTTCGGAACATGCTGCAGCTATTGGCATCAAACTGAAGCAAAGAGTCAAGAAAACTGGAGAAGCTCTACATGTACTAAGAGATGGCATCTATGAAAAGGTCTCTGTTGTTTATGCCAACTGTACAGAGAGGGAGCAAGATCACATCAGTGTGGAGATTTTCTTTAATGCTCTAGCAGACCCTGATCTGATCCAAAAACTGTTAGGAGCGACCGTGCACCCTTGCATTGGATAATGGAATAGCCCAAAGATATGAAGCGACAAGGATGGCTGCCCGTGCGGTCACACAATTGATGCAGCCCACCACACACAACTTGACATCTCAGGGGGCCAGGTTACCAATGGTGCATGAGGGCTGCGACCTGTCCCAGTGGGAGCCATCCGAGAAACATCGACAGCAATCCATCTCAAGTAAGAACAAACAATTAAGAATGCGTACCCACTGCCTCTGATTCAAGAGTCTCTGGACACCCTCTCCACTGTGAAGTTCTTCATCACACTCAACCTAACATCTGGATACTGGCAAGTGGAAATGACACCTCAGGCAAGAAGAACCGCTGCATTCTGCACACGTAAAGGGCTTTTTGAATGGAACGTGATGCCTTTTGGACTGTGTAATGCTCCAGCCACTTTCCAAAGGCTCATGGACCGTGTCCTGACAGGGTTGCAATGGGAGACCTGTTTGGTCTATCTCGATGACATTATAGTTCTAGGACAAAACACTGGTCAGATGTTGGAATGACTGGAGCATGTGTTCACCAGGCTGCGTGCAGCTAAGCTCAAGCTCAAACCCTCCAAATGCTGCCTGTTTTGGGATCAAGTAATTTTTCTAGGCCACAAAGTTTCGGCTGAATTTGTTGCCACAGACCCCCAGAAGATTCAGCAGATACAGGAGTGGCCCATGCCTCAAAACGTGGGGGAGGTGCGGCAGTTTATGGGGCTGGTTTCATATTATCGCAGTTATGTGGAAAATTTTGCCACCATTGCCAAGCCACTCCACGAGCTCACCAAAAAGTATGCACGTTTTACTGGACAACTCAATGCCAGGAGGCTTTTGAAGAACTCAGACGACGCCTAACATCAGTGCCTGTCCTCGGCTACCCTCTGGATAGCGGTGAGTTGCTCCTTGATGGTGATGCCAGTGACTGTGGTATTGGTGCTGCTCTCTCTCAAATACAGGAGGGGGAGGAGAGAGTCCTGGCATATGGCAGCAGATATCTGTCGGCTACCAAGAAGAACTACTGCACCACCAGACAGGAACTCTTAGCTGTGGTGTTCACCTCACACTTCAGA